>NC_087203.1:62552734-62565234 GCF_015104395.2 Macrobrachium nipponense | reverse complement strand
CTCACGTTAATAACTTTCTTAAACCGGTCACGACTTGCGTAAAACTATCGTTGTTCATCGAGGATAATGCCAAGTCTATACTCGTATTCTTGGCAATACTATACTATTTCCAACATAGTATTGAACTTTTCAACCTTTCTAATAAAAAGGGATGGAGCAAGGTGGCTCCCACGGCTAAGGGTTTTTCCTCGCGCTTTAGGCGATTAAAAGCTTGGTTCATGTTATGGGGATGTTAGAACCCATTAACTCAGGAATCCCTCGAAGTCCTTGACATCCAATACTCATCATTTACTTAACAGGGGAGCCAATGTACTCCACAAGTTTCGTTTCTGAGAGTCATTCCCGGCAACTGACACACAAATTCACCGACCTTTAGGACGACGAGTCTGAAGATGGATTAATTCTTTGGTTGTTAGCGAGCACCCTCTTGAAAACATTATTTGACTTAAGGTAAGGGTTGAGAAGCTCTACTGCTTTGCCCTTGAACAATCTCGAAAGTGTGTTTGAATAATTGTTGTTTCATGACTGAAATTGCCATTTTTTATTAAATTATTTATAATATATAATTCTATTTTATATTATATTTTTTTTTTACAAAATGAATCTATTTTACATATCAAGAAGCGACAGACTTTCCATTCGGTTCCACGTTCGTCAAAATTTGTTTAATATAGTCGAGACATGACATTCGTCGTACCCTGGATGATTTAAGTTTCATAGAAGAGCATCAGATTTTTGGCGAAAGTTTTTTTTTTTTTTTTTTTTTTTGGCTACACCGTGATGAAAGGTGCAGGCAGATAAGTGTCTCACCTCCCTTGTTACTATGACATTTTCAATCTTCACTGCTATGGTAGTCTCCAAATCTCGAATGATGCATGAACGCCAACGGAGAGTGCTGTGAATCCTATAAGATTTCTGACAGCGCGCCTCTGAAAAGTACTGAACCATCCCTGGCAGTGTTTCACGATCGGCCGACCGAAGTGTATCCCTAAGGAAAATATGAGACCAGCATGCGATAGTCATCAGAGTATGGCTCATGGAGATACCTTTTAGGAGTGAATAAAGTCATGAGAAGAAGTGACCGTAAATGCTGCACTGGACCTACAGCCACATTCGTCTATTTCGTGCCCAGAACAAAATAGCAGAATCTAGAGACTTAACTTCCAGCAAGTAAATGACCTAACAACCGAAATTAATCACCGACTCTTCCCTTATTTGCAAGTATGCCCTGATGACTTTTAACCTCCCAATGAACATAATCGGTATCAAGCAACGTGGGTCCCCACGTCCTACTGCCCTCAGAATAACACTGGCAGGAAAAACAAACCAGAGATGAAATGACCATCCTAACAACAGATGCCAGCAAATATACACAATGAACTTCATAACTAAACAACGAAGACGCAATACCTTCTCACCGAACAACCGCTGAAAACCAGTCATTTTCTGACCGGCCCTGTCCCAGTGCAACTTTAGAACATTAACTTATTTTCTAGTGTGTCCTCTTCTCTATTGCATGGGGAGAATCAGCCGTTTTTACGTTCCGCCAGTTCCCCTTCCAAAGATTATGAGTTAGTTAATCAACATTTCTTCTGCAGTGACAATGGATCAGTCATTTTCCAGCTTACCCTTTTTCTGCGCAATGGCCGTAAATCAGTCTTTTTCTTTGCAATGGCAATGCATCTGTCGTTTCCAAGTTTGCCCTTCTCTTTGTAATGACAATGAATTGTTCGTTTTTAGTTTCCTGGAAAACAAAACTATTGATTGATTGTTTGTTTGTATGGTGTTTTTAAGTTGCATGGAACGAGTGGTTATTCAGCAACGGGACCGACGGCTTTACATGACTTCCGAACCACGTCGAGAGTAAACTTCTATCACAGAAATACACATCTCTCACACCTCAATGGAATGCCCGAGAATCGAACTCGCGGCCACCGATGTGGTACGCCAACACCATACTGACAACGCCACTGAGGCGCTCAAAACTATTGAAATGGCTATTTGTCCGTCCGTCCGCACTTTTTCTCTCTGCCCTGAGATCTTAAAAAGTACTGAGGCTAGAGGGCTGCAGTCATCAAAACATGCAAAATTGCAGCCATGTAGGCTCAGTAGTTTTTATTTTATTTAAGGTTAAAGTTAGTTATGATCGTGCGCCTGGCACCGCTACAGACGCCAACAATACATGCCACCACTGAAAGTTTCATGGGCCGTGGCTGAGTTTCATACAGCATTATGTGCTGTACGGAAAACTCGATTGCGCCGAAGAAACTTCGGCTCATATTTTACCATGGGAATCAATCCAAGATGTCTCCTCTCACAGCAACAAAATAGAATCGGCATTTTTGTAGCATTATAATCTCTTTCCTGGTCACTCAAGACAATCTTTTATTTTTTTACATTTTTTATTATATACATTCCCTTTTCGTTACACTATTTCTTTCTTTCTAAACAGGGAACTCAATCGATGCTTTTAATAACATTCCCTCTCCTAAAATGAAAGAAAATTAACTATTTCATTACACACTCTCTCTCTCTCTCTCTCTCTCTCTCTCTCTCTCTCTCTCTCTCTCTCTCTCTCTCTTCTCTCACAAAAAGAAAATGAGCGGTTTTTCGTGACGTTCTCTAGCCTAGCAAAGAACTGGATTATTTTTCTTTATTAAGTTTCAATTCTAGCGATGAAAGAAATTCCATTTATTTTCAGTATCGCCCAACCCCCCCCCCCCACCCCCGCCCCCAAACACAATTTCTCTCCTGGCATTAATAGAAGAGAATCAAACTGTTAACCGAGTACTTCATTCGAGCAATGGATGAGAGAACCTTTTTTCTCTACAGGATGAAATAGCATCAATATTTTTCTTGATGCAGCTCCTCAGCCCGGGTAAACTTTGAGGTCAACCAGTTTACGAAAAAACACACGAATGAAAAAAGGAAGATATGCAAATACACAACTGCACACGGTGAAAGGAAAAATATCTAAAAAATTTTCCCTACCCTCCACGAGAAGTTGAAAATGACTATTTATAACCCTTTAAGGGGCCTCCTTTAGAAGATAATCGTAAATTTCACCAACTCATATATGCTTTTTCTAATAACTAATTTTATTTTATTTGGTAAAATTACAATTACAGCTCACACAATATCAAAACAGATACGAAATAAAATCAGTAACAAATTCTTAGCATATTTCTTGAAAAATATTTACGTAAATAAATATACCGAGAACGAAGATTAGCTTTTTTTTTTAATCTGTACAGTTTTTTGTGATATTTATTTTTTGCAAAATTACATTTACAACCAACATGCTATCGTAAAAGACAAGAACAAAAACCAGCAGCAACCCCTTGGTATATTTATGGCAAATTTACAAAAAGATTTCATGTGAAACAGAGATGCAATAGATTCACCTTCGAGTCAGAGACGCCGGTCCAGATTCGTGATTTTAGCCAGTGTACGAGTTGCCATTAGTGAATTTATGTGCTATAGAAGTATTGGCACTTCTTTCCCGCCCGATTCTTGCCAGATCGATAGCGCTTAATATTGCTTCTCAACAGGATCAATCTGTCCACCACCCAAAACCTGTTATTACTACTCCTGATGAGTTATCCGTCCATTAAAGGTTAAGAAAACTGACAGAACCAACGTCGGATTAGCGATGACCCCAGGCATCACCTAAGGGCATATCTCCCACTATACATTTCGCAAATGTAACTTCTTCTGTCATTCAGTATTTCATAAGGGTGGGAGTTAGTCCACTAAAATACAGTCCTTAGCTTTTAAACAGTGTCTGAATGGCACTTTTATACTTGAGATATATCTATACATACAAATATATAGTACACACACACACACACACACACACACACACACACACACACATATATATATATATATATATATATATATATATATATATATATATATATATATATATATTGTGACAAAGTGCCAAGTATCTGGTTACTACACTTACCATTCATTAATTGTTACCTCACAACAGCCAGACACCTGAACCCTCATCACAGGTACTAAACGACTGAATACTCTAAAGGCAACAGTGATCCCTTAACAACTTACCAGTATTGCATAAAATCAGACGTAGTTCATCAAAACAGGTGTGAGGTAATCTTGTAAGTAATCAAATTAATCGAAGGGCATCACTCCATCAACAACTTTAAAAGTCTAAGTATTTCCCAGATTTCGAAAGTCTAAGTACTTCCCGGGTTCTAAATCACTTCAAGTTAATTGAAGGAAAACAGATCAATGACCACTCTATGTTTCTACCTAACATCAATATAATCATAATTAAATACTGGTGTAAAATAAAGAAAACTTATAAAAATTTTAAATACAAAAATTTATTATTAAACTCAAAATTTATTAGTGAAATTCACAATGTCAGGGAAAATTACTGTTACTTGAAAACAAAGTAAAGTTCAATTAATTCTTGAATCAATTCAGTAAAATGGAATCAAAATTAATTTATCACAAAATTCATGAAAATTAATTCAATCAAAACTCAAAAGTGTTAGGCAATAATTGAAATTTGGAAATTAATTCACAAGTGCTAAACAACAATAAAACTTGAAAAGAATTCTAAGTAAATGCAAATTAATTCACAAGTGTTAAATTCAATTAAATGTGCAAAGATTAAGTAATGAAAATAACTAAGTTAATTAAATTGTGTGGAAAATACCAAAATTGCAAAAAGTATTAATCACACAGAATATAAAATAAAAACACACACTTCAATGAATAAATGCACAAAATATAAAAATCACTTCAAATGAAACAAACACAAAACACAAATATTTGCAATGTGTAAAAATGTAAATAGTTTCTCTCAAACCATTGTACTAATAGTTATTAGTTCTCTAAACCATCGTGACCAATAGTTATTAGTTTTTACCAAACCACCAACCATTAGTTATTAGTTGCAACTAATAAAAATATAACACACTTTACCTTGGTATACCAACTTCTTTCTTCAAAATAATTCACCAATTCACAAAAATAGGCGCCATTACACACTATGTTTGTTCAGATTCCACAAAAAGCACTAAATAACACTAAATAAACTCTAAGAAATATCAAATCTGAAATCTAAAAGTTACAAGCGACCATTTTACGTTACATTAATATCAATTATGGCAAGGCAGAGAGAGAGAGATGTCTGAACGGAATGCGGTTTTAAGATGCAATGAATACTTCTCCCTTATGGAAGCTGGACAGTGGAGATGACACAAAACGTTCTGGGAAATAATTCTTTCTAGAAGCTTCGAAAGTGATGCAACTTCACAGACAAAATGTGAAATCTACTCTTGGTTTTGACAAAGACGAACGCGTATGAAACCATTCTGCTCATCAAAGACACGTACTCGACAAAACAGACTCGAGCAAGAGTCCCTATCTGACGTGATGACAGAATTCCCAAAACACAACAAAGACTCGAGGTCTCTTATCAAACGTGTTGACAGATTAGGAAAGCAAACGGAGATTTCGGAGTTCCTCTAATCTCAAGGTGCTGACATAATAGGGAAACAATCCTAGTTTCGAATGAACAAAGCAAATCTCTCTCTTTTTGTTTACTACGTTACATATTCTTTTTATATTATGTTATGCGAAATCTGAACACACATTTAAAACATCCTATCTCTAAGCTATCTAGGAATCTGAAAAAATGTTGCCAAAATCTTATGCACAATATTTTATACAGTCAAAGAGGGGATATATGCATTTTGACAGTAGCAATATATAATATACCTCCCCCCAGAGGATTTTTTTCACGGTATTGAATCCAACGATTTGCAACGAGATAAATAATCAGCAACTACATTGTTTTTGCCACTAATGTGCTGCACTCTTAAGTTATACTGTTGCAAGCACAAAGACCACCTGGTCAGTCTTTGATTATGGTTTTTCATTCTCTGGATTAATGATAGTGGATTGTGATCAGACAACACTAAAATTTCTTCATTCCTAGGTCTATTCACATACACTTCAAACTTTTTCAATGCTGTGATTAAGACTAAAGTTTCCTTCTCAATTGTCGAGTATACTTTCTGATGTTTTCAATTTTGAAGACATGAAGCACACAGGATGGTAGATATTATTTTCATCTTCTTGAAGTAGAGCAGCTCCAATGCTGCAGTCAGAAGCATCAACTTGTATCACAAATTTCTTGCCGAAGTCTGGAGCTCGAAGTACTGGTCTTGAAGTTAAAATGGCTTTTACCTTCTCAAAGGATTCTTGACACTCTGGAGTCCAAACAAACTTAGCTTTAGGACTAGTTAAGTCTGTCAAGGGAGCTACTATGGCTGAGAAATTTGGGCAGAAACGATGATAGAATCCAGCCATGCCTAAAAATCTCTGTAGCGGTTTCCTGGTAGTAGGTGGGGTAGCCTAACGGATACCTTCTACATTTGCATTTACTGGAACAAGAAGGCCTTTACCAACTTCAAACCCAAGATACTGCACAGTTGCCTTTCTAAACTCACTCTTCTCTAGATTGACTGTTAATCCTGCTTCTTGTAGCTTCTTGAAAACTTTCCTCAGAATCTTCAGATGTTCTTCCCATGTTGTAGTGTAAATCACGATGTCATCCAGGTATACACCTACTCCTATCGATCCTAGCAATTGATCCATCACTCGTTGAAATGTTGCAGGTGTATTCATCAGACCAAACGGCAGAACAGTATACTGATACAGTCCAAATGGAGTAATAAAAGCTGACAGCAACTTGGCATTCTCATCTGAGGGAATTTGATAATATCCTTTCAACAAGTCTATCTTGAAAACAAACTTGGCTTGCCTAATATTGTCAAGTAACTGATCTATAAGAGGCAAAGGATAATTGTCAGCCACACTGATAGAATTCAGTTTCCTATAATCAGCACACATCCTAAATGAACCATCTGGTTTCTTCACTAACACACATGGAGAACTGAAATGACTTGAACTGGGTTCTGCTAATCCATGTTGTAGCAAATACTCAACTTCCTTCTTCAAAACATCTCGATTATAAGGTGATAAGCCATAGGCTCTTTGCTTGAAAGATTTTCCATCTTCTTGAATCTTGATCTCATGCTTGGTCAGATCAGTACATCTAGGCACATCTGCAAAATTTTCTGGGAAACTTCTAATTACTTCACTTAAGACTTCACCTTGTTCAACACTCAGATGTTTCAACTTCTCCTCCAAATTTTCCAAAATTGAAGTATTATTCATCTTGCTTGCAGCTCCCAATTCGTAGCCATCATCATCTTCTGTAGATAAAGTTGTTTGGGTTACTGACACAGTTTCAGTTTAAGTTTATGAGAAATAAGGTTTCAAGAGGTTCACATGTATCTTCCTTTGTCTTCTTCTTTCTGGTGTTTCAATCACATACGTTCTATCACTTAACTTCTGAATTATCTTGTAATGACCTTGAAATTTATTAGTGAGGGGAAATCTCTTGACAGGTAAGAACACTAACACTTTTTGACCAACACTAAAACTTCTTAGCTTAGTCTTCGCATCAAATCTCCTTTTCATTTTCTCTTGACTCATTTTCAAGTTTTCTAAAGAGAATGTTCTAATCTCATTCAACCTTTTCCTTAAGCTCTTTACATATTCACCTTGACTTTCCTCTTGGTTTCCTTCCCAATTTTCTGCAAGAATCTTCAACGGTCCTCTCACTTCTCTTCCAAAAATTATTTCATTAGGTGAACATCCCATACTTTCTTGATAAGCACTCCTAACTTCAAACAACATTAATGGTAATCCAACATCCCATTCTCTTCCTGACTCAGAACAATATTTTGTCAGCATACTTTTCAATGTCTGGTGGAACCTTTCCAAAGCACCTTGAGTCTCTGGATGATAGGCAGTGGATAACTGTTGTTTCACCCCTAACAAATTCATCACATCCTGGAATAACTTTGAAGTAAAGTTTGTTCCTCTGTCACTTTGTACTATTTCTGGTATACCAAACTTTGAGAAAAACTCCACAAGTTTTTCAGCAACTATCTTGGCAGATATGTTTCTAACAGGGATTGCTTCTGGATATCATGTCATAGGACACTTTAATGTTAACAAATACTCATTCCCTTTCTTTGTCTTCGGCAGCGGTCCAACCATATCTTTAATCACTTTGCTAAAGGGTTCTCCTCTAACTTCTATAGGTTGTAGGGGGGCTTTCTTGATGGTTTCATTCGGTTTTCCAGCTATCTGGCAGGTATGACACTCACGACAGAACCTGCTGATATCTTTGTGAAGTCCAGGCCAGAAAAAATATTTCATGATCTTTTCCACAGTCTTCCTGATTCCAATATGTCCAGACTCATGAGCTACTGCTACCACTTGCTTCCTCAATGGATATGGAATCAAACTTTGATGATATTCGCCCCATACAGCAACTCTTGGTATATCTGTAGGTTTATACGTCCTCATCAGCAAACCTTCCTTCAGATAATAACAGGTAGAAGTTTGTTGCATTTCTTCTCGATCAACAACTCTGAAGAACAAATCAGTTAACGATGCATCCTTCTTCTGCAAGTCCATTAGCTTCTCTCTTGTCACTTGACCAACTTCAAGGGTTGAATTCTTAATATCTGCTAACTCAGTTACTGTAGTTTCACTACTGTCTTCAGTAACACTTTGACTACTCGGAGTCTCTTCAGGAATATCAGGTTCTTCTTCTTCGCCGTTGTCGTCTTCATGGGAAATCTCTTCTTGGTCAGCACTATGGGAAACATCACTTCCCTGGAACAATTCTTCTAAGCACAAAGATCCTTCACTTGATCCTTCTTGGGTGTGTAAATCCTCAGTTTCTTCACTTGCAGTCATAGTTCTCTTCATACTTCTGGTAGTTACACAACTAGGAAACAGGTGGGGGTTATTCTTCTCCAACTCTACTGTAGGACTAATCCTCAATGGTTTGCCTGTCACTACAGGACAAGGAATAAATGGCACACCACCAACTTCATTCCCCAACAGAACATGTACACCTTCCACAGCCAGTGAGTCCTTTACAGCAAAATCAACATTCCTGTCACCAATTCACATGACAGGTGTAAGCGGCATATAGGAGTTACTTCCTCTCCTCCTATACCCTTCAAAATAACTGAATCTCCTGTGAGACTCTTCTCCAACTGAGGGTGAGAACCAAGTACTACCATGCTATGGTTACTCCCTGTATCACGTAATATCTTGACTGGTACCTGCACACTTCCTTCTTGAGTTGACACCATACCCTCATAGATATATGGCTTAAAAGCCTCCACACTGCTAAGCCACTCACTGCTTGAAGTTACATTTCCACTGGATGCTAAACATTCAGCTTCTTTAGTTTCATTCTTCTCTGGAGTTTGATTCTTTCCCACAATGCTCTTCATAGTCTGTTTCACCTGGTCACCTTTCACTACTCAACCAACTGGCTTTGACTGCTGTTGATTCCGGTAACACTCTTGACTGTAGTGTCCTACTCTTCCACACTTGAAACAGACAAAATTAGGTTTCTGTAACTGTCTTGAAAATCTGGA
Source organism: Macrobrachium nipponense (assembly GCF_015104395.2). Lineage (NCBI taxonomy): Eukaryota > Metazoa > Arthropoda > Malacostraca > Decapoda > Palaemonidae > Macrobrachium > Macrobrachium nipponense. The sequence goes on along the minus strand of NC_087203.1, from coordinate 62,555,716 downwards.
TGAGGATTTCACATTAGCTTGCTGAATTGTATTACCTTGTGTACTCTTGGTAGTATCACTTGTAGGTTTCCCATTAAATTTGTTCCTGCTATTTGGATAAGACTTAAAACCTGGGTGTTGTTGACTCTGGTACTTGACATTGTAATTACGTTTACTACTAATTATATTGTAATCTTCACTTAGTGTAGCAGCTTTGTCAAGTTTCTTCACCTCTCTCTCTCTCTCTCTCTCTCTCTCAAATAGGCTCTTATATGTTCAGGAATCCCCTTAAGATACTGTTCAAGAACAAGTAATTCTTCTAACTCATCAAAAGTTTTAACTTTAGCAGCTTCTACCCAACGTTTGAAACACCTTCTCACTTTGTAAGCATAATCTAAGAATGTTCCCTTCTCATCTTTTCTTAAATTTCTGAATCTTTCATTGTAGTACTCTGGGGTCATCTGGTAAACTTGTAGCACACTGTGTTTACGTACCTTGTGGTCTTTACACTGATCAGCTGTTAAGGCTAGATAAGCACTTCTCCCTTTACCAATTAAGACACTTTGTAGCAAAACAGACCATTTATCTTCTGGCCATCCCATACCTGAAGCCACTTTCTCAAAGTGATCAAAAAACTCATCTGGAGCTTCTTCAGTAAACTTAGGGATTAACTTCAGTACTCTTACTACATCAAATACAGGGTCTTGATTACCTTGGTTAGGTTAGACGGTGTTACAGGTAATTTGGACCTAGCTCTTATCAATTCCATCTCCCTTTCAAACCTTACTCTTTCTCTTTCCTCTTCTGCTGCTTTTTCATCTTCTCTTTCTCTTTCCTCTACTGCTGCTTTTTCATCTTCGCTTTCTCTTCTTTCTTGTTTTTCCCTGTCTATTCTTTCTCTTTCAGCTTGCAGTCTTTCTCTTTCAGCCTCCATTTTTAGCTTGATCAAATTCTCTTCTGCTTCAATGCATCTAAGCTCTAACTCTGCATCCCTTTTCTCTTTCTTTTCTGCTTGCTTATTCATAAGATCAGCACGTGCTACATTCAACAACTCTTGAGCCAATTCTAACTCATCTTCATCAGTTATTCTACCAGAGTTTATCAACGATTCCATAGCAATACATCTTATTTGTGCCTTTACCATACTAGTAGACACATAACCACCACATGCCACTGCTAAAGAGCTCCACTGTGCCTTAGTCAGAGTGGTTTCAGATAACACTTGGATGGAAGGGGCTGCTAAAAATTCCTGAACCTAGAACTGAGCCATTTTCCTCTAAGTTATCAACTTACAATTCAATACAATAAATGCAAAAACTATATGGTCACTCTTCTAACAAAATATATCCCTTACACCACCAGTATATATTAGAGTGATAATGACATCTGTTTTCCCGGGTCTCTGGGCACCATTAATAATTGTGAAAAAGTGCCAAGTATCTGGTTACTACACTTACCATTCATTAATTGTTACCTCACAACAGCCAGGCACTTGAAACCTCATCACAGGTACTAAACGACTGAATACTCTAAAGGCAACAGTGATCCCTTAACAGCTTACCAGTATTGCATAAAATCAGACGTAGTTCATCAAAACAGGTGTGAGGTAATCTTGTAAGTAATCAAATTAATCGAAGGGCATCACTCCATCAACAACTTTAAAAGTCTAAGTATTTCCCTAATTTCATAAGTCTAAGTACTTCCCTGGTTCTAAGTCACTTCAAGTAAATTGAAGGAAAACAGATCAATGACCGCTCTATGTTTCTACCTAACATCAATATAATCATTATTAAATACTGGTGTAAAATAAAGAAAACACTTATAAAAATTTTAAATACAAAAATTTATTATTATACTCAAAATTTATAAGTGAAATTCACAATGTCAGGGAAAATTACTGTTACTTGAAAACAAAGTAAAGTTCAATTAATTCTTGAATCAATTCAGTAAAATTAAATTAAAATCAATCTATCACAAAATCCAAGAAAATTAATTCAATCAAAACTCAAAAGTGTTAGGCAATAATTGAAATTTGGAAATTAATTCACAAGTGCTAAACAACAATAAAACTTGAAAAGAATTCTAAGTAAATGCAAATTAATTCACAAGTGTTAAATTCAATTAAATGTGCAACGATTAAGTAATGAAAATAATTAAGTTAATTAAATTGTGAATGCAAATGAAAACACAGAAAAATGTGGAAAATACCAAAATTGCAAAAAGTATTAATCACACAGAATATAAAATAAAAACACACACTTTAAGAAGAAAATTAATAAATGCACAAAACATAAAAATCACTTCAAATGAAACAAACACAAAACACAAAAATTTGCAATGTGTAAAATTGTAAATAGTTTCTCTCAAACCATTGTACTAATAGTTATTAGTTCTCTAAACCATTGTAACCAATAGTTATTAGTTTTTACCAAACCACCAACCATTAGTTATTAGTTGTAACTAATTAAAATATAACGCACTGTACCTTGGTATACCAACTTCTTTCTTCAAAAAAATTCACCAATTCACAAAAATAGGCACCATTACACACAATGTTTGTTCAGATTCCACAAAAAACACTAAATAAACTCTAAGAAATATCAAATCTGAAATCTAAAAGTTACGAGTGACCATTTTACATTACATTAATATCAATTATGGCGAGGCAGAGAGAGAGAGAGAGAGAGATGCCTGAACGGAATGCGGTTTTAAGATGCAATGAATACTTCTCCCTTACGGAAGCTGGACAGTGGAGATGACACAAAACGTTTTAGGCAATAATTCTTTCTAGAAGCTTCGAAAGTGACGCAACTTTACAGACAAAATGTGAAATCTGCACGTGGTTTTGACAAAGACGAACGCGTATGACACCATTCTGCTCAACAAAGACACATACTCGACAAAACAGACTCGAGCAAGAGTCCCTATCTGACGTGATGACAGAATTCCCAAAACACAACGAAGACTCGAGGTCTCTTATCAAACGTGTTGACAGATTAGGAA
>NC_087203.1:62545234-62547734 GCF_015104395.2 Macrobrachium nipponense | reverse complement strand
ATATATATATATATCTAATAAAAGGAGCACATAAAAACACCAAAATGTAGAGAGAAAAAGTACTATATTTCAGAGACTGCTGTCTCTCTCTTCAGGTATATGATGAGAAAAGTTTACTGAAAAGGTGGTATTTATACCAAGAGATTCGTCCACAAGTAAGCCAATTTAGGTCACCCCCGCTGATAATCTTCCTTTAATCTTCTTAAGCGTTGGTTGAATGAACACTGCGTCGACGATGTCCGATGTCCAATTCCCTTTTGAGATGTTCATTACCTGCTTCTCTCATATACCACTTCACAACATAAAACTTTTAAGCCTTGCCGTAGACTCCCTATTCACAAAAGTACCAGTACAGGACGTTCTTCAGTTTTTAAGGGAAAAATTATCCCCCTATTCAGATCATTTCCCTTTGGCACTTGACAAAATAATAAAGTTAGTTGAATTATGTGCATCTAATAACGTATTTTCATTCGGGGAATCATTCTACAAGCAAAAATTCGGGTGTAGTATGGGTAGTCCTTTAAGTCCTATTTTAGCCAATCTGTACATGGAATACTTTGAAACTACAGTAATAAATGCAATAAAACCCAAAAACATGCTGTGGATGAGATACGTGGATGACATACTACATTTTGGGATAATAAGTGGGGTAATTTTAATGAATTCCTCTCAAAATTAAACGCATTAGTGCCCAGCATCAAATTTAAAGTTGAATGGGAAACAGACAACAAAATTCCTTTTCTTGATGTTTTAATAATCAGAGACACGACAGAATACAAATTTACCATATACAGAAAACCAACGTTCTCACTTTCATATATTCACTACTTTAGCTATCATGACAATACTATCAAGATAGGTGTAGCTAGCAACCTATTCTTAAGAGCCTTACGAATTTGTTCCCAGAATTTCCTGGAAAAAGAATTTGAACTAATTCGCAAGCAACTTTCATCTTTAAAGTATCCCGACCATATAATTGAGAAAGCAATTCAAAAAGCAAACGTAATTTTCTACCGACCCCCTAAAGACAAGACCAGAGACACACCCAACAATAAAATAAAAATTCCCCACCTGGAGACGATTAAGAGAGTAACTCACACCCTTGGGAAATCCAACCCTTTTGCATTTACCTACCCAAATACCTTAGCCAAATCCCTGATTAACGTCCAACAAAAAAGACATCGCCCAAAGACTCTGGGGTATATGAGATCCCATGCCAGGACTGCGACCAATCTTACATCGGATTTACAGGTAAATCACTTCCCCGGAGATTAATACAACACAAACGGTCAGTTAGGTATGGACAACAGAACTCGGCTATTTTCAACCATATAAATGAACATAACCATAGAATAAACTGGAATATGTCACGTGTAATTTATAGCAGCAACTGCCGGTACAAGAGTCAAATGACTTTGCCGGTTAAATCTGGTCTAAGCACTGGCCTCTCACGGGCCGCTCTAAGGTTCCCCCAACCCCTACCCCACAAAAAGAGCCGCCCCCCCCAAAAAAAAAAAAAATATAGGAAAAATGAAATGCGATTCTATGCAACAAGGGCAGTTTTACAATAATGTATAAATAAGAAGTTGCAATATACCAAGACATATGGGAAATAATAAAAACAGTGATGGAAATATTTGATTGTTTCACTCAGTATGCTGGTAAGTCAACGGGATAAGGATAGTCTTAAAATTAAACAAAAAGTAATGGCTGTTTACAAGTGGGACAATTCCACACCACTACTAAACTGTGTGCTTTCAGTGCCGATTTAGATCGCTATAGATGTTGGCAATAACAAAGGATATGCCTATACCATATAAGAAAAATACAAAGAAGTCAATATTCATAACATGGTATACCTTATGCTATGGGAATTTTGCCTGGCGCAAACATTATGTACGTATAAACACTGGCATGCTGAAAATAGATAGGGCAAAAAGATAAAACATACCTCTCAAACTATAAAAACTGGAGTGCAGATGAACATGGACTTTGAAAATAGACATACATACAACCATTTAAAGGAGAAATTGAATGCAATTGTTCAGAAATAACAGTGTAAATAATTTCATGAACGTCTTAAAACAATTTATCACTTGCATTGTTTAATATGTGTACATTTTCACTGTTTGCTTGCAAGCAGCACTAATCCCATTTGGTTCTAAGTTTGTTATAGTATCATTGCAAAAATATGAATGGTTTCACTAGAACTGTACACTTTTATCCTTGAATAATGAATTAAGTATGTAATTGTATTCTTTCACTTTTTTATTAACTGCACTGATCTCTATGTTGCAGGTTTGTTACAGGCAGAGGTTGGATTTGCCACCCGAACCTGGAGAGGGTCCTTGCATCTGGTGATGAAGGCCAACTTAGGGGTTTGGTTGGGGTTTTCTACCATGTTTTGGCAGCGGGGTTGTATGTATGCTTTGTGTTGTGTCCCGGGAGCCTGTCAGTGGTGTAAATCCATGGGTCCTACTGTTGAGAAGGGGGGTTGCTT
>NC_087203.1:62537734-62540234 GCF_015104395.2 Macrobrachium nipponense | reverse complement strand
ACTATGTTAAATTCGCTTTTCGACGATTTAAATAGTTGATTGCTATTTATGCCAATCATTGTGCAATAAATTAATAGTAATTTGTTTTATTGTATTGTAACTTTCATTTTATTTACAACGTGAGACCATCAGCAAAGATTCCTAATACCTTTACCTAATATTACACTCACATCTACTAATATTCAGTAAGTGGTGAACGTCAACAATTGATGCTGTTGCAAAGTCTAGCAGTTCATTCTGACGACGAGGCTGCATTGGTTAAGCTACTAACGGTAAGGTATGAGGTAATTTCATTTCAGTGTTCATAAGATCATCATCACTTACGTAATGGCTCTTATCTATCTCAAGGAAAAGTCTACCGCCAGTGAAGGAGAAATGTGAAAAGTCATCTCCTTTTTAAGTAAACCAAGACTTAGGATTCGCTGGAGACTTTCTCCTGGGAAGGACGGAGGGGACTATGAACAGTAGGAAGTACATCCACGCATGAAAGAGCAGGATTTGATGACGGTGAAGCAACGCAGCTTACGACTGTATTAGTACCGTGAGATTAGCTTTCATGTGAAAAAATTCCGAAAAATTCGATTTTTGCAGGAATGTGGAGGAATATGTAACTAGTATCACAAAAAAAGAAAAAAGTTAAGAGGTTTCAGGGGTGGGCAACATATATATATATATATATATATATATATATATATATATATATATATATATATATCATACATATATATATATATATATTTATATATATATATATATATATATATATATGATATATATATATATATTGTGACAAAGTACCAAATATCTGGTTACTACACTTACCATTCATTAATTGTTACCTCACAACAGCCAGACACCTGAAACTTCATCACAGGTACTAAACGACTGAATACTCTAAAGGCAACAGTGATCCCTTAAACAACTTACCAGTATTGTAGAAAATCAGACTAAGTTCATTAAAACAGGTGTGAGGTAATCTTGTAAGTAATTAAACTAATTAAAGGGCATCACTCCATCAACAACTTTAAAAGTCTAAGTATTTCCCTGATTTCAGAAGTCTAAGTACTTCGCTGGTTCTAACTCACCTCAAGTAAACTGAAGGAAAACAGCTCAATTACCACTCTATATTTCTACCTAAGCAAATCATATTTATATACTGGTGGAAAAGAAAACACTTACAAAAATTTTATATACAAAAATTTATTATTAAACTCAAAATTTAAAAGTGAAATTCATAATATCACGGAAATCTACTGTTACTTTAAAACAAAGCAAAGTTCAATTAATTCTTGAATTAAATTAAGTAAAATTAAAGTAAAATCAATCTATCACAAAATTCAAGAAAATTAATTCAATCAAAATTCAAAAGTGTTATGTAATAATTAAAATTTGGAAATTAATTCAAAAGTACTAAACAATTATAAAACTTGAAAAGAATTCTAAGTAAATGCAAATTAATTCACAAGTGTTAAATTCAATTAAATGTGCAATGATTAAGTAATGAAAATAACTAAGTTAATTAAATTATGAATGCAAATGAAAACAGAAAAATGTGGAAAATACCAAAATTGTAAAAAGCACCAATCACACAGAATATAAAATAAAATCACACACTTCAATAAGAAAATGGATAATGCACAAAAACACTTCAATAATAAAAAATGAAACACACAAAACACAAAAATTTGTAATGTGTAAAAACTGAAATCGTTCTTCGAACCACTGTAAATATTACTTTAAATTTTTATCAAACCACTGTTACTATTAGTTGCAACTAATAAATTCATAGAAACACTTTACCTTGGTACCAATTTTCCTTCTCCTGCAGCTTGTTCAAAAAATTTCACCAATTCACAATATTTCTCAAATGAAAAGGCACCTCTACACACTTGTATAATGTTTGTTCAGATCCCACGAAAAACACTAAATAATACTAAATAACTAAGAATTCTCAAATCTGAAATCTAAAAGTTATGATTGACCATTCAGTCAGTACTAAATCTTTATGTTACTTTGAAATCAAAAGTGCCGTGAGAGAGAGAGAGAGAGAGAGAGAGAGAGAGAGAGAGAGAGAGAGAGATGTAAATTTAACGGTTCTAAGTAACAATTAATCTATCTTCCTTGCCGAAGCTGTACAGTGGATATCACACAAAACGTTTTGGGCATGTGAAAGATGATGCAATCCTTCTAGAAGCTTCTAATATGACGTAATATTCACGTGGTTTCAGCAAAGACATACGTGTATGAAACCAGTCATGAATGTACTACTCAACAAAGACTTACTCAATTGAAGCAAAAGTCCCTATCAGACGTGATGACAGGAATCCAAAACACAACGGAGACCTTGAGATCTCTTATCAGACGTGTTGAGAGGTTTGGAAAACAAAGCAGAGTCTTCAGGGTCTATTAATTTTGAGGCGATGACATAATAAGGAAACCACTCTAGCTTCGAATGGACAAAGTTAATCTCTCTCTCATTCTTTTCATACTACGTTATATA
>NC_087203.1:62525234-62532734 GCF_015104395.2 Macrobrachium nipponense | reverse complement strand
GAGGATCCTTGATTAGGTTAGGCGCCGGCACTATCTCGGGGCCAGGCACAGAGGTCAAGGTTTGTGGTGGCTCTACGTCCAGGCTGGAGGGGGCTTGGCACTGCCCAGTGCTGCCAAGTGCACTGGCAGAGTGTTGAGGTCGACTGGACCTGTGGCGGGTACCGGAGGTGCAATACCTCTCAACGTGCCCTTGGAAATTGGAGACAGAGGCTCCTGTCTCTTGTGGAAGGCTAAGCCTTGTGGAAAATGGACAGTGTCCGCTGCTGGTAGTCGGCTAGGGCACCTAGGCCAATTCGTGGAGTGCCCTAGTACGTTGCAGGTTTTGCAACGGAACTGTGAATGATCAATCTCCCTCCTTGGTAGCGGAGGAGACTGTTGGTGGACATACTTCCTGGAGGAAGTAGAATTTTGGTGACCCCTTACTTTGGAGTGATTTGTTGAGGGGTTAGGACCCCTAGGCTTTTTGGAATGCGAGGGAGACTTCATGTCTTGCCCTAGGAGGAGGTCGCAACCTCCTGGAATGTAGCTTGCAACTGCAAGGGTACAAACTTTGGAGAAACTAGGTCTGGTGACCCTCAATTGTATGGTCGGAAGGATCAACTTGATATGGTTGATACCTTCAATGGTGATCAAGTGACGTCCATCAACGTTAGCCCCTCGGGGGATTCGATCTTCCCGTATTAGGGAGATTTGAGCGCCAGAGTCGTCGTAGGCTCTGACGTGGCTTGGCTGATAATGACCTTGGATGGGTGCGACGGTGATAGGGCCCTTAGCTGGGGGTCCTAGTGAAGAAGGATTTGTAACGGCCATTGCGATGGCAGGAATATTGTGGTTCGCGCACCCTCCGTAGTTGGCAGACATGTGACCCTTGCGGCCACAGTCTCGGCAGAACTTGTTCCAGAACCTCTTCCGTGGCACTGGACGGTAAGGCCGAGATGCCCCCACAGGTTGCGAATCTGTGGAGTCACCAAGGCTGGCAGTGTGCTCTGGCACAGGTGAAGAGTCCTCTGTCGAGACACCCTCGGAAACAAGTCCGGGGTTAACTGGTGGGCTTACCTCTTCTAAAAGGGAGGAGGTAGGCGGTAAAATGGTAAGAGGCTGAGAGGATGCGGCAGGAACCTTGGGCTCTGACACTGGGTCAGGGCCAGGTTCACAAATAAAAGGGATGTCTGGGACATCGGAGGCACTAGCCTCTGAATCTAAAACTGATGATTGATTATGAGGCATGCTGCAGGGATCCGGTGCATCTGGTAGTGGGAGCTGCGTCCAGGGGAGATACGGCTTTAGTAGATCTCGGCCCAATATTACCTGGTAAACATCATGAAATGGGTCGACTACGCCCAGACGGCACAATGTGGTTTCCCTGGTCTCCTGGTCCAAAAGGGGCATTTCCACATTCAGAAGGATCGAAGGAACAGAATAGAGGTTACCGTCAATCCATTCAAACTGAATTTCTTCGTCCGTCTGGATTTTGGCACCCCTAGGCAATGCCTTTCTTGAAATAAGGGAGACCTGGGCTTCGGTGTCGGCCATGACTTGTACCCACTGATAGGCCGTAGGAGACTGTTCATCAGGCAGGGCTACATGGTAGCCTTGGAGAAGTTCACCCTGGAAGCTCTCATCCCAAGGTAGGGATCGACTTGGGCACTGGTCGGAATCCCACCAGCATGCCCTCAACGCACACAACAAGTGGTGCAGAACCTCCGCAACCACCTCTTACCGGGAGTCCAGCTCATGGTCTGGGGCTTAGAAACTTGCTGAGAGATTTCTTCATCTCTGAGAGCTAGCTCATGCTTTCTCTCTTCTTCCCTGGCTTTTCTCTTGGTTTCTTTTTCTTCCCTTTCTTGCAAGCGCGCGGCAGCCTGCTGCGCCTTTATCCACTGGTCCAGTGCTGGTCCAGTGTAACCGGCCTCCTTGCCCAGAGTTATGAGGGCTCCGAGCTTCTCTAGCTCTATGGCAAAGAAGTCGCGGGAAGCAGGGGAAGACATTTCCCTTAGGCTGCAGTAGAGGCTCTGATGAAAATGAAAATAATGGCCAGGAAGGGTACTGAATGGAATGGGAGTGCCTACTGTGGAAAGTGGCACTCACTTGGAAATGGGTTCTGCGATAATGGTAATGAAGTCTTAAAAGACTGGGTGCTCTGTGGCACTTGGGAAGTGTCCCATAAGTTGGTGGCACTTCTGGAATGGCACCTTCTGATGAGGCGGTGGCGATCAAATAGAGTGTGCGGCGTACATCACACTTAAGGGCGTTCCTCACTTGGGAGACGCTGGGATGGGCTACCTGTAGGTCCAATACAGGTGCACGGCACTTATGGAGGCGTTCCGTGGTTGAGTGATCCGAAATGGTGGATACTCTAATGAATGGGCGTTCCGTAGGACGGACACGCAGGTATAGGGCTAACTGTACGTCTGTACAGGTGCACGGCACTTTCAGGAGGCGTTCCTTGGACAGCACTAGTAGTGCTGGTATTGCGGCACTTCGGGAGGCGTTCCCTTGATTGGGTGATCCGGGATAGCGGATTCACTAATGGATTGGGCGTTCCGTAAGGACGGACACGCAGGTTGAATGGCTACCTGTACGGCCTGTACAGGTGCAATGGCACTTATGAGGAGGCGTTCCTTTTGGAGCACTGGTATCGTGCTGGTGTGTCCCGGACACTACATGCAGTATACTTAAATATACTGAAGAGAAATGGCACTCTGTTCGGGGCAGAGTGTAATGGTGGAGGAGAGAAAGTAAAAGGTGGGAGTACTTCAGCAGCCAGTCGATGGACAGTGTCAAGAATGAGTGGCACTGTGAAATGGTAAGACCTGACGTGCACTGGTGGTGGCCAGTCCTAGACTGGTAGGCTTCCTTGTCTGGAAGTAATGAATTTGCGTGGCACACTGTGCGGTTTGTGCTTGTGGTATACGCAAGTCTTTTGGTGATAAAAGAAAATGAAAAGACCACTCGGGCAACGACAGGTAATGGTAATTTTAGAAATGCTCAGTCCCTCGCTGAAGTACTCGGTAAATGAAATAAATAAATGCTTGCAAAACTGCAATGGACACAGGCGCGTACGTATCACGCTCAGTGTAAATGAAAGACACAAGAGACTAAAATAATGTTAGTTCTGCATGCTATAAGTAATGGGCGTAGTACTCTTGGCTTCGTGAATAATGGGTTCTGGTATGCTCCTCTCTCTCTCTCTCTCTCTCTCTCTCTCTCTCTCTCTCTCTCGGAGAGGGTGAAAATGATATATGAATGAACTCCCTTGTATTTAATTGAACTAATAATGTTAGTTTAATATGACGCAACTTGAGTTAAATGATTTACTTACGTTAACGTGTAATGAAAGAATTGCTTTGGATAACGTTTTATGAAAATGATAACGCGCTCGCGGTGAACGATTTTTACGTTAATGGTAGCGGCTTGCGCTTATGAAATGATTTGCGTTTACATATGAATTTAGCAAAGACGCGTTTTACATTAACAATTCTTGTGATTTACTCTTCTTTTAAGATTTACGTTAACTTTACATAAGGATACGAGGTCCCTGTGAACAGTGAAATGACGGTAAGGATTTTAAACGATGAAATGTTAGCAAACATTTGTAAATGGAAAAAGGTTACGTTAAGTACGAAAGGAAATGAAACTTTCGCTCAGCGAGCGAGTGAGCGATGCTAGGTGAAACACGTGAACGGGCAGAGCGGGTCGGACATCGTGTCGTTCAAACAGCTGATTCTCTGTAAACGCGGAGGCAATTTACAACACGAAATTCTAATTTCTTATTCAAGGCGAATTACGTTAATTTCTCTGGCAGAACGATAGATACTAGTACCGAGATTAATATTATTTACGTTAAACTTTCAAGACTTACGTTACTTTGCTTAAATCGTTTAGATAATTCTTAAAGGGATAAAACATGGCTGCCGCTGTGAGTGAACCGAAGGTTGGCTGGCAGGCATGAGAGTGCGCCTGCGTCCAGCTGATGAAAGCTGGCTGGCTAAGTGGTTACCAACACTTGGAATGAAACTAAGTTAAAATGAATTCCCTAACATATCACAGACAAAAGAATTGTACACTTCTTTTGCCGTAACTATTAGTAGAATACTCCTAACTAGCTAGGCTTTCTAATACAGCAATAAACCCTGGCAAAGCACTTCCTAGTTTGATCTGGTACTTTCTGGCATCTTATCTACACACGTGTTAGTGTGAGCTCATACAATACACGACAATACAAAATCACAGAGAATTCGCGGGGCAAATTGTTTGCTTGCCGCTAAAATAAAGCTCTGGCGCTTTCGCCGTTACAATATAATAATATTTCCTACTTAACACTCTTTTAAACACTTCGTAATAAAAATACTTAAACGTACCTTAAGCTAACATTTGTTATAAATAATCAAATTAAATGAATGGTAGGTATACCTTACCGTGAGCCAGTTTGTGTCTTCCGCCCAAGTGTGCTTTTTTTTTTTCGCTTTGAAAAACATTTACATTCGTTTTACAAGGGATAACGCGATTTACAAGCTTTTTTTAAGCAAGCTAGGTTCAAATCCTCGGCGAGGTCGACAATTTTACGTATGAGCCCGGCCTTGAGAGAGGCTCGATACGTAAACAGAAATAATTGAGGAAGAACAAGGGGAAATTACTTGAACTTACCGTAAAACTGATTTGTAGTGAATATTTACTCTAGAGGAACAGGTCGCCAGAAACTCAGCTAAATACTTTACAGCTATTTATTTACAAAAGGCTCGTACTGGCCTGGAGAAAAATAAATGCTATTGGTCCCCACGTGGACTTATAATCTCTCACAAATGGATAATAGATGGCTCAAAATGGAATTGATAAAAGCTGGTTTCATAATCTTGCGGGAATGCAACACTTGCGGGCAGATAGACTTCGCACGTGACTCAGGGAATCTGGAAAAGGATCCCAGATTACACAAGATAAAAGAAAAAGGATTTCTTTTTATCAGTTACTATTACTTCGTTCTCTAACACTGGGGAAAAGGAACTTTAATGTTTCACTGAGGTATGCAATGACTTCATTTGTCTGGGACGATCACACAAGGGAACATGCGGCCATGAGGCAGTGAGAGGGAACAAAGGGATGAGTTCTTTTTGATTTTGAAATTGAATGGGAAAATGGGGTTCAAATAGATAATAGGATGTAAGGGACTGGCAATATGCGTTTCACAAGACGTACCTGGATGTCGTGTTCAGTGGATCTTTGTAGAAAATGTGGCGCCCGGCTCTGTCTTAGGTCTTGGTGTCTTGGCCGCCACTAACGCCATGGATAGGCCTAAATGGAAGGCAGGTGGTCGGACATCCGTCCGAGGTCAACGTCTGGAGACGACTGGGGATGAATCCAGGTGTTTACCATGGGTGTTGGGAGTCAGCTTAACCCCCCACGAGCAGGGCAAATCCTGGAAACAGAAAACATACAGCCAGCAGAGGGTTCACAGGAAAAAGAGCTTAAGATATAGGCCTAAGAAGTACTAGTCTGCCTACATCCTTCCCTTGGAGATACGTCCCTAAAGCTGGCAAGAGTCTATTTTCCAACTTAGGAACTCCCTACCTCTGGCTGGCGGGTTTTGGTTTCCCAAGTTTACTAAAAATCAGCTGATATTTGGAGGAAATGGCTGCCGTTTGCCAAATCAAACTAATTAATTAATTACTGGGTAGAAGAAGCGATCTATAAACGTCACAATATATAATCATATATCATGATATATATATAATATATATATATATATATATATATATATATATATATATACATATATATATAATATTATATAACATATATATAGATATATATAGTATATATATATATATATAAAGTATATATATATATATATATAGTATATATATATATATATATATATATATATATATATATTATATATATATATATATATATATATATCTATATATAATATATATATATATGTATATATATATATATATATTTATATCGCATATATATACATATATATATATATATATATAAAATATCTATATAGTATATATATAGTATATATATATATATTATATATATATATATATATATATTTATATATTTATATATATACATATATATTTATAATATATATATATATATATATATATTATATATATCTATATTTATATATATATATATATATATATATATATATATATATAACATTCATATATATATATATATATATCTATATATATTAAATATATATAAAGTATATATATATTCTCATATATATAGAATATATATATATAATATATATATATATATATTATAATACTATATATATTATATATATATATATATATTATATATATATATATATATATATATATATATATATATATATATCTATATATATATATATATATATATATATATATATATATATATATATATATAATATATATATATATATAATATTATATATATTCTATATATATATATATACTATATATATATATATATATATATATATATATATATAATATATATATAGCAGGTGAAAAGTCAAAACAGCTCAATACATTGGGTTGCTTTATTGTTGCCAACGTTTCAAGACTATGGTCTCATTTTCAAGGCTATAAAAAACAAAAATACATAAATTACAAACTTGTCCAGCAAGATTAACATAAATTGTTACTACGAATAAGCACGAGAGAAAAGAAAATTAAATATCCGTATAAAAAAAATTTCAAAATAAAAATCAAATAACTAAAAACACACAATGTATTAAATTAAACACTTAGTGAAAATTGTTAAAAAAAATTAAAATATATAAAACAAACCTTACAACCCGTGGTTCGTTTGCTGAAAGGCCTGCCAGAGCGAGAAGGAGTCGAGATAACCAAGGAAAGAAGATAAGAGTGGCCGGTCTCAGCAATGTATAATGGAACTGCTGTAGTGTTGTTATTCAATGTTGGAACGAGGTGCTTAATGGCCAAGGATTCGAATATTGGGAGTTGGTTTTCATTAGGGCTGGATAAAATTATCTTAAAATCATCGTAGTTGATTCTGCATTTGTATATTTGTGCATGGTTTCTTATGTTTGAAAGCTCTGGACTAGAAAGCTTCATCCCTGTGCGGTAACTAATGCCTATGTGACTCACATAGGCAATGTCGTGATATCTAAAGTAGTGAATATATGAAACTGAGAACGTTGGTTTTCTGTATATGGTAAGTTTGTATTCTGTCGTGTGTCTGATTATTAAAACATCAAGAAAAGGAATTTTGTTGTCTGTTTCCCATTCAACTTTAAATTTGATGCTGGGCACTAAGCACCACCTATTATCCCAAAATGTTAGAATATCATCTAAATATCTCATCCACAGCATGTTTTTGGGTTTTATTGCATTTATTAGTGTAGTTTCAAAGTATTCCATGTACAGATTGGCTAAAACAGGACTTAAAGGACTACCCACACTACACCCGAATTTTTGCTTATAGAATGATTCCCCGAAAGAAAATACGTTATTAGATGCACATAATTCA
>NC_087203.1:62515234-62520234 GCF_015104395.2 Macrobrachium nipponense | reverse complement strand
TTTGGCATTTTCCCTTATTTTTTTTATCCTGATTTCATTTCAGTGCATAAATCTCACAAGGGGGCAAATATCACAAGGCCTTTTACAACTAAAAACTTACGAGCTCATTAGCGCAGTTTCATTTTACCATTACATAATTTTTTTTCTTTATTACTTTATTAGACTTTTGCAGTTTCCCACACCAATTCCTTGTACTTAATACGTCTGCATTATGATTTTTTGCAGTCTCCCGCACACATTTATTATAATCTATTATGTAACTGCTGCATGAACATCGGAACCAGCCTGTGTGCATGCTATCCTATGTTTCCGAACACCCACTTAACAACTTGTGCAATAGCCAGTTTTGTCCGTGCACAAATCCATAACACCTGACTTTGATTTTATCCTCATTCTACGCGAACGAAACAACATCCTAAGGGACCCACAAACTTTGTTTTTTCGGGAACAGCAACAATCCTGTTCTTTATGAACAAAATCTACACACTACCAGCACCACTACCTGTTCACTGAACATCCCTCCGCACTCGACGACGACCAATTGTCGTGTGTAATTACCTAAACATTCATCCTGTAAGTGCCACCTTCATTGGCCTTTCAGTCCTTGGTTTTTCCAAGCCCTTTATAGATATCGGACCCAGTGTCTTGAGCATTATTTTGAACCAACCTTCGTCCCACGGGACCAGGAAGCAACTTTTACTCTCTTTCCTATCCCCAGCCTTGGCGACTTCTCCAGTTTCGCGCACTGAGGACCCATCTTAGCCCTTCTTTCCTGTTTTCCTGCCTTGCTGTTTCCACAGATTCGCAACCTGCGGTTCCACCTTGGCCTTGCTTTCACAGTGCCACACCAGTTCGACGGCACACCATTTTATTCAACATCAGTGCCATTGGGGGCCACTCACCATTCCGGGGAGAGGACTGGTACCCAATAATACACCTCTCTTCCAGAACCATCTTGTGCTGAATTATACCAGACCTTTCTAGGAATCAGACTGGGTCTGGCCTTCAGAGGAGAAACCCTAACAACTTGGATCGATACCCAAGTGACTAAAGCCCTAAGGGATCAAGAAGCCAGGGATGAGAGGGAAAGAGCAGAGAGAGAAGCCACAGAGGAGAGGGAAAGAGCAGAGAGAGAAGCCAGAGAGGAAAGGAAAGAGCAGAGCGAGACACTGAAAGAGCAGAGTTAGAAGCTCTGCGTGCCCATGACTTGGCTCTTGAACAAGCTCGCCAAGACAGTGCCATGGCATTCAACTTACATAGAGCCAATCACCCCTCTCCAGCCACATCCCAGTCTGCTTTAACAGCATGAGCATGCTCATCCAGATGTGGCCAGAAGATGAACCCGAAGCATGGGTCAGTCACATAGAGAATGCGTTTGCCAACTACGCTCCCACTGCAATTGAGATCTCGCTAATTTTGAACAAACACATGAAGGGCAAGGGTTTAATTGCACTGCAGACTCTGACCACTGCTGAAGAAGGAGATCTTGAAGCTGTCAGATGAGCGGTCAACAAGGCTCATGAAATTACTCCTGAGTGCTGGAGACAATGGTGGTGTAGCCTTCCCAAGGAAGCCAGACACTCCTGGACAGACTGGACGTACCACAAAGGGAAAAAATTTCAACCGTTGGCTGGATTCCCTCGACGTCAAAAAACTTGAGGACCTTTCTGAGCGTGTGCAATTGGAGGATTTTTTTATTATGTTCCAAGTGCACTCGCAATGCTTCTACATGACATCCCAGATGCCATTGTAGATAGGTTTGATGAAAAAATTTAACTGACATCAGATGAGAAACTAATTTATTCCTAAATTCAGAAACATATGTCCAAATGTCCCATGGTGGATAGTACATTTTTTAATGGGACCGGTCCAAGAAATATGATGCAAAGAGACTCAGATTTTCCTTCTTCCCATTTGTGTGCAAAAGTGGAATATAAGAGAAGATCGGTCGATCAAGGGTAACAGCAGTTGCGTTGCTACAATTGTAATAAACCAGGGCACACAAAGAAAGTAGGTAGAGTTAAATACTGTGGAATATGCAAAAGTGTGGATCAATGCTGGCAGGTTTGTCTGTCTCAGATATGGAGGGATGTGAGATCTACGCCTCAGAAATTCGGGAGTTATAATATGAGAACTTCTCAGACAGGTCACTCAAAAGGGCAAAAAGATTGGCGAAAATTTTGGAAAGCCAATCAACCAAAAGGGTACAGATTATTTGTGGTCTTGTGGGGGACGGCCCAGAGCCCAGGCCGATAGTAAATGGAACAGTGGAGGATGTGAATATCCCAATTTTTATTGAGACAGGATCTTCTGTGAATTTGATGGACCATGATCTGTATCAGTTCATGTTCTCCCATTACCCTTTGAAACCCTCAATGGAGATGGTGTGTGGTGTGCAAGCCCATAGAGTAAATACCATGAGTTTCATTAGAATACTGTTCACTCTTGGTGATAGAGTGGTAATAGAATCATTTTTGGTTATAAAAGGAGTTGCGTTGGGCAACAGACTTTTACTGGGTCATCCTGCATGTAGAAGACAAAGGATATCGGTCCATACAGGTGTTAGTGGTATAACGGTTGGAATACCAGGTGTTTGTATCCCTTATAAGGATGCAAGTGGAACTAAGGATACTGAAATTAATATGGGGAACACTGAAAATGGGGGCACTTTTGGCGGTGTTAATGGTAATGATACCAAGGATATGGGGGTGGTGATACCAGAACCTACACTGATGATATGGGGAATAACAGCGGTGGTGTCAGTGATGATAAACGGGATATTGAATGCCACGGTGGTAACAATTTTAGCAGTTTTAACAATGATGGTATGGGTGGTGATAATACTGATACTAATACTGATACTCATACTGATACTAATACTGATACTATTACTGATACTAATAATGTAACACTGGTGTTACATGGGTAGAATTATTTAACTGTAATGATACATTTAGGATATACCAGAAGAATACATATGTGGTAGACCTCCAAGATTGGAGTAGTGACAGTGGTTCAGTGGCTATTGTAGAGGGGACAACTGAGTTTTCACAGGCAGAAATGCAATCAAGGAAGAAACTATTTAGGGAACATTTAGCTAATGCAGTCTATAAAGAGCATATAGAAGCGGTTAGTGAACTTTTGGCAGAATCTGGGGACACGGTAGCTTTATGAGGGGATAAACTGGGATTTACTAATGTGTTAGAACATAATGTAAACTTAGAAGAAGGTATGAAACCCATTTTTATTCCTGCATACCGCATACCTTTCAAAATCAGAGAACAGGTAGAAAAAGAAGTCAGTAAATGGGAAGAGGAAGGAATCATTAGATCTAGTGCATCTCCATATAACTTTCCTCTGTTAGCAGCGCCTAAGAAAAACGGTTCTGTCTGAGTATGCGTCGATTTTATACGTTTGAATGAGAAGACAATTCCTGACCGTTACCCTGTCGCGTGCACACCGGATCTTTTTGCAGAAATTGGGGGACATAATATTCATAGCTCAATTGATTTAGCCCAGGGTTTTTTGCAGGTCCCTCTTAGCGAAAATAGCAAGGAATATACTGCATTTTCAGTGCCCAAGGGACACTATGAATTTATGCGGATGCCTTTCGGTTTGTCAGGTAGTCCTATAACCTTTACGAGGTTAGTGACAGTTTTGCATGAGTTATTGGGTAAAAATGTTTTTATGTACATGGTTGATGTACTAATTGCTACAGACTCGATCGTGCAACACTTGGAAGGACTTAAGGAAGTACTTAGGAGACTTAGGTTAGAAGGATTGAAAATTAAGCTAGCCAAGTGTTCCTTATTGAAGGAGCAAATTACATATTTAGGTCATGTCATATCAAGAGAGGGAGTTAGAGTAAATGGCGATAAAGTCAAAGCAATTGCAGATTTTCCTACCCCAAAATCAAAGGGTTTTCTAACATAGCAGCTCCTCTAACATATGTAATGCGGAAGACGTTCAATTTCATTGGAGAGAACCACAACAAGTAGCTTTTCAGAAACTTGAGGATGCATTGATGAATCCACCAGTTCATAAATTTCCCAATTTCAGCGAACCGTTCACATTAGTGACTGATGCCAGTCAGGAGGGTATAGGTGCTTGCCTTATTTTAGCAGGAAATTTAGGACAAAGGGCAGCAATGGAACACTAATGGCTACCATAGATAAAGAACCCTTTGCAATAGTATCAAGTTTAGTTCATTTTAAAATGCTACTGACGGGGAATAAAGTAGAAGTTCTTACAAATCACAAACCATTATTGGATCTCTTTAATAAATCCGATTTGTCACACAAAAGAACTCGATGGTTCTTAACTATCAGGGACTTTGATGCAAAGCTCAGATATATAGAAGGCAAATTAGATGCAGTAGCAGATGACTTTAGTAGAGGTTTTTATGATACGGAAGGATTTCTAGTTACTAGTGATTCTATACAATGGGATGTAAGTCTCATAGAACAAAGGCAAGATGAGGATGAAATATTGGCAGACGCAGAAGCGTTCCTCAGAGGGGAATCAGTCAGGAAAGGTTATAAGTTACCTTTTTCAGGTTTAGAATTAGAAGGTAATCTGTTGGTCAGGAAAATTAAATATAAATTAAGGACTAGTGAAAGTAAAGGAGACACGACACAGACCATAATTCTGAAAGTCCTAATTCCAGTAGTAATGGATATAGTACATTGCAGGTTCAGTAGTCCACATTTGGGGATAGACAAAATGTATAATGAGATGCGTAATAAGTATATTTGGAAAAATATGTGGAAAGATGTGGAGACTGAAATTCCTCACTAAAACAAATATGGTCTTTATCTACTGACCCCTATTAAGCTTACTGGAAGAATTGTTATCACTAACTGACCACTCATTATTAATCCCGTATCTGGCAAGTATACTATAAAAAAACCCCATAATGTTTATACAGCAAAACCCCTGTAATGTTTATACAGAAAACCTCCAAACACAATGTTGACTATCCCCTCTATCTTACGTATCCC
>NC_087203.1:62505234-62507734 GCF_015104395.2 Macrobrachium nipponense | reverse complement strand
TTTATTCCTATTGTTCCTTAACGACATCCCAAAGATGTAGAAATGAATATGTCAGTTTAATGTCTTGTCAAGCTTGATTTATTGTCTTTCATACCTTTGTTAAGGACATCACCATCCCAAATCCAATTAAGAAACCGGCCCTAAGCTGATAACGACCTAAGATTTGTGGAGAGTAGAAGACTTAAGGGACCATCGCCCCCTTTCCGCCATTGTGCTCGATCCCCAGTCAATTTCATGAGAGTCATTGGAAAGGATCAGCCCATGAATGTCGTTAAAATTCACACCCTCTCTCGTGTGGTCCATATGACCTGACCTTTCATCCTGTCCTTTTTGTCACAGTGTTTTGCACCTGCATCATCCGCCCTCTCGACCTGCATCTCCGCCCACCGAACCAACCCTCTCAAACCCAATTACCATCTCTTTGTATTCTTTCCTCCATACCCTCCTCTGCCAGCGTTTCAATGACCATTTCAGGTACCTGCTAAGATTAGCGGAAGAGATCAAAGGACCAAAGGAAATCACCGCAGTTTTGACAGATATCAGATAGGATACTTCCTGTGACTCCTGAAACCAGGTATAAATATGGGCTGGTATGTCCCATTAAAGCGCATTTCGCCCTAGTCAGTTACTGCTGCATTACACCCGACGAAGCAGTATCATGCCCAAACCTGACGATGCAGCAACCCGCTCCAGTATTCAGAAGCCTTGCTGAAAATCTATGGCTACTCCCTCTTCTACTCCGACCCTGACATCTCACTTGGATGCTGTCACCCTTGAAGTACTTGAGCACTGCCTGAGGAAGAGCATTCTTTCATTTGTTCCTTGGTGAAGAACTGCAAGCGACGAAGTCCTTCTGATGACACCCTGTCTCAAATCACCCCATGTCTCATCCACAGACACACAGGTAATTGAATTGGAAGTTGGTTTGTTGGCCTTCACAACTATTCCTTGCACTCATTCCATATTCCAAACCGTTCTCCTACTCCCATACTCCTATTATCCCTTCTCCTTCAGAGAGACTCGTGATTTTGACTGTGCAATTGTGATATTTGTGAATTCCTTGTGGAAGTGTTATTAGATCCATGTTAGTCATGCTAATAGTAATTCCGTTGTATTAAATTTTCATTTACTATTTGATTTATCTTGAGTTTTGCCTATTGCCATTAATTTTAACATTGATCAGTTACGTAAGCTTATACGCTTTTAGTATCTGTTACAACGTTGCCTGCTTTGCTGATTCGTGCAGACTTCGCCCGCTGTGTGCCGTCTTTTGTAGTTCAACGGTGCCGCTCAACATTTACTGCCAGTGTCATTCTTGGGAAAATATTCCTGAGATTCCAGTGAGAGCAATCCTTGCTTAAGTGTTAGATCCACGTATCCATACACCATGTTTACTCACTAGATTTAGTGTTTTTTGCTTGCAACCCAGTGGCACTTTGTTCTTGATATTGTACACGATACTCAGTAGTGATTCAGTACCACGGAGCCAGTGAAGTTCCCTGTTAATTCTATTCTTCTGATTACCTTACAGAATTCTAGTTGTAAGTGGACTTTTTTAAGTGGTTTTTGAAGATTCTTTTAAGGTACTTAATTTTCATTTTCTGATCTCTAGTGGAGGAACACCTTAAGTAAGTTGACGTTTCCAAAAGGCCTTTTTAGAGTATAGCCAGTTACCCCAAATTTTCCCAAAGTAAAATCATACACCCTGGCCTGCTTCGCGCCTTACTGACATTTTTAAAGATTCTTGGCAAGCTCGTATGTTCTGGCAAGAAAAAAAGGCATAGACCAAAAAAACAAAACAATTAGTTTCGGCGCGGTCGGACGGCGCTTCGCGCCTTACCGACATTTTTAAAGATTCTTGGCAAGCTCGTATGTTCTGGCAAGAAAGAGTGGCAAAAAAAAAAAAACTGTATAAAACCGGACTTACCTTAGTTGGGATCGAAATCGGAATCGTCGGACAAGTCGGATGGATGAAATTGGGGGAACAAACACTGGAAGGTTTCGCCATGCTTCACCAGGCCGATTGTGCCTTCTTCACACTGATTGCATTAACCGCTAATATCGCCAATAAGGCCACTTTTCATTAAAAATATAAGTAATGACCTTTCGTCACTACAAAGGACACCCAAATCCATCAACGTGACTGGATTGGCGGCGGCAAAGTGTAAGTGAGCGGGATGAGACGAGGACACAGCCATGTTGGGGAGGGCAGCAATCAGAGACTGAAGAGGTCGCATGGCGCTATTGGGTCGGGGCGCATTGGGTCGGGGCACGAGGTCGTCAGCTGTTTTGGCGGTCAGCTGTTTTAGGTGGAACTACTTACCTTGGCGGAGGGATTGGCGGCCCGGGCAGAAGGAGTTACGAGGCCTGCCCGACGAATATGCAGACTACCCAAGTTTTCTACACCTATTGCCTACACCCTACGCTCTCTCGAATACCAGTCGCCGACTCCTTCGTGTAATACAAACGCGTTTCTATAACCTGAAGTCTTCGCATCTTT
>NC_087203.1:62490234-62495234 GCF_015104395.2 Macrobrachium nipponense | reverse complement strand
GATATTGACGAAAAGAGGGGATTAATCTACCAAACTAGTTGATTAGCGCTGGCGAAACGAGGCCTCCGACTGGGGAGCCCTTAGGACGAGGGAATGATAACTTGAAACTCCCGAAATGAAGCACAGACATTCTTCCCGGCCTGTCCTCCCCGGGGAGAAAATTATAGCAAGAAGTACTTTGGTCGAAGTAAATTGAATCCTCCGTCATTTCTATACGAGGAAGGCCCTTTGAGGGAACGGACCCGGCCGCTTTTGGCATTCCAAGTAAGTTGCTAATTGTTCGGAGGGAGTGACTGTCTTCGGAGTCGTCGTGCGTAAAGTGAGGTGTGCTTATTCAATTTGAGCGAGGCATCTTGCTGCTGGTAGCGGTATTATTTCGCTGCTTTGTTTGGCCGCCTCTCTGCTTAACTCGATAATGGACCTTAACTCACCAAGCTAAGCCCCTTCTCATCCTCCGCCTCCTCCCGAAGACGCCCCGAAACTTAGCAAGAATAACGAATCTGACTCGGTTGCGTCATTCATAGTCGTCTGTCATCGGTGTGCGTCGCCGCCAGCCGTCTTTCAGCTTTTCTCTCCCGTTTTTCTTCCCGCCTCTTCTTCTCTACATTTTTCTTTTTATTTATCTCCTTTCTTCCTCTTCTTATCCTCCGGTTCCTTCCTCTCCTCCTTTCATCTTCGTCTTCCTCCTCCTCCTCTTCTGCCTAATCTAGAACATTATCATCATCATAATAAACGGCAATTATACACTTGTGGTGACATTTAAATGTTACCTTTATTTGAAATATTTGAGGGTGTGTCATTTAATCTTTTCATATGATAAAAAAACCATAATTATATATCATTGTTCCAACTGAAATGTTTTACAAGGGTATGAGTCGAAATAAAAAGGCCAATGGCAGTATATTCAAGTCAATAAAAAAAATTAACAAGGCCCTATGAGTAATTAAATAATTTTCTTGAGAGTATTTCTCCCTACATCATCCGGTGAAAAGATAAATCATAAACAGAATTTTGAAATATATAAACTTTTACTTGTCAGGAACATACAAATTATCAAGATATATAGACGATTAAATAAAACATTTGTCAAGCTATCGAAATTAAAATTGAGCACTGAGAAAAACCTCATTATCCGGTAAAAAATGGATTAGTCAAAATTTCAGCGCCGTCAAGTTCAGTGCTCTAAATGTTGTTTTACTTTGACACACCTCGTCCTCGCGGACTTCATTCTAAAAAAAAAAACAAGAAGCCAAGCAAAAACATACAAAGGTGAATTAGTCAGTCAATTTCGTGCACATAACCGCGATTCTGATATGAATCGATAAGATGTTTTATTTCTGTAGAACGAAACTCAGGGGAAAGTTACAAATGCTGAAGAAACTGGCCCCCCAAGAAACCATCGCTCAGACAACAGAAAACATATCTGAAGGAGTACCGTTGAACTTGCCCTCCATTAGCCATATCAGAGGTGCAATAAGAAGATACAGGCAATTTGTGTATATATATAAGCAAGTATGTAATATGTGTATGTGTGTGTATTATTTTTGTTTGCTGAATAATCATTACCATACAGACGAAAGTTCAATATTATTATTATTATTATTATTATTATTATTATTATTATTATTATTATTATTATTATTATTATTATTATTATTCTACTAAGCGTTTCACAATCGCGGGAAAATAAAAACACTACTTTTAGTCAGTTATTAAGCTCAAAATTGTTGTTGACCGAGCAAATAAATCTGAATATCCTCACGAATTTCCTTCATTACTTATTTGAAACGTTTATTCACCTATCTATTGAATAATGTATTTTGTTATATAGCTTGCAATGCACGTGAGTTTCTCTTTTACATATAAACTCACAACTCGAACTAATCTAAAGGAAAGAATGGCATCGTCGTGTTTCGATCACATATGTAATCATTAATTTTATTTACTTGCAGTGCAACAATCAGAGTTGCATTACGAGGGAACTAATAAATTCATTGAATATTCTAAAATTCTGTTTAATTTTTGTGAAAAATTTAAACTCAATTTGCACTCTACAAAGGTTCATCTGATAAATGTAAGGAATATCTAAGGAATACAAGTCAAGTGGTCACATGATTTGTAAAGTAGTTATTCCTAAATGATTTAGGTCTAAACTTGGTGGCCGGACAGTTTGCTACTGGGCAATTCGCTCCCGGACACTTTGCTACCGGCTATTTCGTTACCGGTCATTTCGTTACTAGGATAATTTGCTACAAAGGCATTTCGCTACCATAACAATGGTTCTTATTATCTGGTTCGTTTAAATGGTAGTTTTCTAAAAATTGGTTGTTTATAATTATTTCGCCACCAGACACTGTTTACATCTGGCTCTTTTCATGATCGTTTTTTAAAGATTGCTTGTGTTTAACTAATTCTATCCTGTCTGCTACTGTTTCTACATTTGGTGTAACTATTTTTTCCCATGTATCGTTTAGTGACTTCGACAAGAATTGGAACGAAATTAATGGATGATATTAACTATATTTATGATAAACACACAACGAATAGGATGGTTCAAAGCAGTATTGGATGTGCGAGAATAGGTTGTGTAAGGCCCGCTTACACATAGTACTTTTGATGATAAAAATAAAATTGTTAAGACTGTCGGTGTGCATAATCACAGCGCTACAGCACAGCTGCAAGAGCGGAATTAAAAGCAGCGATAGTCATACATCAAATGAAAGTGAATTCTGTGGACACATGATGCTCTTCGGACTATCATATTCAAT
This sequence comes from Macrobrachium nipponense, assembly GCF_015104395.2. Taxonomy (NCBI): domain Eukaryota; kingdom Metazoa; phylum Arthropoda; class Malacostraca; order Decapoda; family Palaemonidae; genus Macrobrachium; species Macrobrachium nipponense. The sequence continues at coordinate 62,492,466 of NC_087203.1, read as the reverse complement.
GAAACGACCAGCATGAATGAATGTGTACTGTCAGAATTACCCTCAATCTCAAAGATGAGTCGTAGTATCGGGCGTTGGAGACAAGAAGAAGATAATTCATCACCTATTCCTCAGGGACGACATGGTTATGCTATTCCTGATCAATGCTGCTACACTGACAACGGTTTCAAGTTTCTACAGTTTGACAGTTGTGACCGAAAGAATTTTATTGTTTGCAACAGAGTCGGACATTGATGCCCTCAAAAGAGCTAAGAATTGGGCTGCAGATGGAACTTTTAAGTGCAGCCCAACTACTTTCAACTTTACACCTTCCACATTGTGTTCCACTTACAATAGATTGTTTACTACGCTAAAAACTGTTGCGTAATGCAGAACCAGACACAATGATGCAGGATTTTGAAAAAGCATCCATCAATTGTTTCTCAGACACATTCCCAAGTGTAGATGTTACATGTTGCCTGTTTCACGTCTCACAAAATGTTCACAAAAAAGTTGTTACAAATAGGTTTGAAACAATGATGTCACCATGATGATGATATCAGTCTAAAAGTGAGATGTTTGTCTACATTTGCTTTCCTTCCGGCTGATGACATCGTAGAAGGATTTGAAGAATTAACTGACGATGATGTTTTCCCACGAGAGCTAGTTGCATATTTTGAAACCAGTTATATTGGAGGAGCGAGAGGTCGTGGTCAACGAAGACGAGGAGTCGAGCCAATCTTTCCTATTCATTTATGGAATGTTTATGCGCGCAGTGAAAATGGTATGCCACGCACAAATAATCATATTGAAGGACTCTGTGACTAATTTCCACCCTAATATTTGGTCCCTCATCACTGCTATAAAAAACGGAGAGGCTCCCAGTACAGCAAGAATTGCCCGTATCAACCGTGGAAACACCATAACCGAGAAGAAAAAACACAGGGTTACTGATCACCGTATAAGAATTTTGCTAGGACAGTGTGATCCTTCAAATAAACTCCAATATCTTTGAAGAATTGCTCACAGCAGAAAACATTTTTAAATATATACATATTTTGTTTTAATCTATTGTAAAAATATTATATTTTACGATAATCATATAGTCGATTTAAATTCTAAATTATTGTTATTATATACTATGGATTTACCTGTATGGTTTTTATCTGCATAAAAGACAAAATAACACTTAATACTTATTTACTATTGCTTTATTTGGAAAATAAACTTATCTTAAGAATTACGTATCATTATTCCTTTAAAAAAATGGTAGCGAAATGGTCTAGTAGCGAAATGGCCTAGTAGCAAATTATCCTAGTAGCAAAATAATTCTAACAACACCAACATACGTATGATGATGTTGAAAATACCTGTTTAAACAATTTGATCTTTTAAAGTGAGGCCACAAAAATGAAAGGATATTGGCGAAGGACAATTTTTATCAACACATCAGTGATGGCAAACGTAAATTGGTGCAGCTTATACCATTTAAAAGTATAATCTTGAATGAACTTCTAAAACCATATTTCTAAAGTACGTTATCTGAAAGTATATTTCTGAATATGCCATATAAATCATATTTCTGAATTAGCTCACCTGATAGGATAGATTTTGAGTACGACACCGAAAAGTATATTTCTGAGGTAAGCAACATAAAGAATAATATTCTGAAGTAAGCCTTCCAAACTCATATTTATGAAGACTGCAACCAAATCGTTTTTAAAAGTGCCTTAAAATATATTTCTTAAGGAAGGCACCTATATGTCTATTTTTGAAGTAAGTCACCTGAAAGCATAATTCTTAACAGGTTACAACAGTCTCAAGAGAGACTTCAAGAGAAAGTGGGTTAGTATCCAGTCACAAGTCAAAACTTGCAAGAGACAAACTTAAAGAAAATAAAAAAACGAAGCCCTACCTGTAGTATTGCTTCTTATCTGAGCCTAAGTTCAAAAGTAATTTATCTTACACCTGAACAAAATAAAGTAAAGGCCTACATTTGAAAAAATTAATATTTGTCCTACCTTTAGTGCAACAAATAAAGATACACAATTATTTCAAACCTGGTTTTTATTCTCTGTTCCACAAAGGATTTAAATAACATTACAAAAGTAGTACTTATACATAACTCAGGAGAGAGAGAGAGAGAGAGAGAGAGAGAGAGAGAGAGAAAGAATCATATCTATGCATTATAGAGAGAGAATAATAAACGCACTATTTATGCGGTAAAGAGAGAGAGAGAGAGAGAGAGAGAGA
>NC_087203.1:62480234-62485234 GCF_015104395.2 Macrobrachium nipponense | reverse complement strand
ATATATATATATATATATATTTCCGGGCCCAGCGGTATATATATGGAGACAGCTATATATAGGGAAATAATTCAAATATATATAACTAAGCTAACCGCCACCGTAAGTACATCAGGTTTCGCGCATGCGGAATAATGCGTATACATCAGGGTATTTTTCGGATGTATTTTCAGTGCAATTATTAATTTGAGGTATGAATTTATAGTACTTTGATGGGCAGTGTGGCATAAAGACTTAAGCGGATTACAGATGATTCTCTCTCTCTCTCTCTCTCTCTCTCTCTCTCTCTCTCTCTCTCTCTCTCTCCTCTCTCTCTCTGTGTGTTTCCTTTCGGAGGAATCAGCTCCATCGTAGTAGAGCGTTGCTTCGCAAACTTGTTCATTAGACCGAAATGCATATCTATGTTGGTTTTTCCAATAACGGCCGACTCTAATCTAATCCTACTCCACGATATACATAGAAGGACCACAGCAGTCTGTCTGCTTTCGTTCCTTCTAATTGGGAGGTGGAAGGATGTACGGAGGGGGCTGCCCAGCACATCTACGTAGGTGGTGTTCCTTTGTTCGTCAACTCAGTATCAGCCAATGAAAACCTCAACAAATTGCAAAACCTCTCACGATTAGTCGGCAAGAGCTCCTCTCTCTCTCTCTCTCTCTCTCTCTCTCTCTTCTCTCTGTGGCGTAGGCTGTGGGCCAGTATGTGAATGTATTGTGTAATCCCTGGCAGTGGATCAAGAGGGAAGTGTTAAGGGTCCCCCTAACCGCGTTCAACCTTTGATTTCGAACGAGGTAGCCCTGTAGAACCTCTTTCCATCCTTTCACTTTCCCTTGGAACACACACACACACACACACACACACACACGCATACACATGCACGCACGCACACACATATATACATACATGTAAATGCATGTATATATATATATATATATATATATATATATATATATATATATATATATATATGTATATATATGGATATGAATGTATATATACATATATGCATATATATAGATGTATATGTATGTAGTATACATTAATACATTATAAATATACATACGATATAGCATTCCAGCGTGTATCCATTGAATATCTGTACTCGCGGACTCAGTCATTTGTCTTTTTCCCGTTTGTAGAATAAACGCACTAAAGAAGTCATACCTAGCTATAAGGAATTTTTGGGGTGCTACAGGACGAGAGCCCCGGCTGGCATAAGGCCAGCTTAATCCACTCACTTGTCTAATAATTAATTGCATTATTCCTCTTTTCTTCTTCCTTTATACGCAGAATTTCATGCAGAACATCTTAAAAAAATAATGATAATTATTCCACATTGATTATATCATTTAACAATAACTTTTGTTTGAGACAAGATTTGTATCTGCAATTGCAACAATTTACGATCCGCAATAATTTTCATGATTCAGTGATTTTTGGTCGATGATAATAAGGAATAAAAAAAACGAATAACGTCGGTATTGTCATTCAAAAAGAGGTGTATAATTGATAAGAAGCAGATTTATATAATTTCTGTTTATATTTTTATGAAACCTTTGAGATTGCAATGATGCGTAAGAACAGTTCTTTCCCAGTAGCCGAGATTCCACCTGGCCTCTGTGGGAAGCCTTGGAAGAAGGTCCCAGTCAAATCTGGGTCCTTGGTGGTCTCCAGTTAAGACCAGGAAGAGACCTATGCTGTTGAAGTGGCTCCTTTGTTTCTTCTGAAAGCACCAGAAGGAAGACTTGGTGTTGGCCCAGGTACCAAAGGCATCCTTCGGAATCCCCTGAGGACTGGCCTTAACTTCATACTCTATTTACTCTGATATTGAAGAAAAAAAAAAAAACACTTGACCAACTTCTATTGTCTGTGATTCTTCGGAGGTATTGTATTCTGTTCAGATTTGTTCTTACTAGTTCTCTAGTTATTTTATAAAAGTACGTTGGTATGCTAAGGTATTTTTATTGCAGTAACTAATAATTCTTTAAATGGTTTAAAGTCGTGCTTAGGGCAAATTTCATTTTCGTTGTTGTTATTTTGTACTTAAATTAAGCTGGCCTTTGTCGAGGGATTTTATTTTTTTATTTTTTTACCAAACGTAACAAAGTACCCAAGAAAACTCATTCAGTCCTCTGACAGTACGCCATTACAAATGTCTGCTAAAACTGTTCAAACAATTCTAACCATCACTCTTTCCCTAGCTGGGTTCTTTAGTTCCTTGCTACCTTACACTAGAAAATGACCATTAAGAGAGTTGTAATCCTGTCCACTTACTCAAATTTTATCTATTGGCTTAATTTTTATCAATAACTATTATAAAAATATAATCTATTCTTCTGATCGCTGAACTAGAAAGAATATTTATTTCTATTAGTTTAACAATAGTCAACTTCCATTTTAGCTCATTTATTTTCCTTTACATTACTTCTCATTCATATCGTACTCTTCCAGTGAGGAGATATGTTGTTGCTATCGCTAATATTCTTAATTTCCTTACTTCGACTGAGAAAACCTTTAACAAATGAGAAGGCGTGGCTTCAAAATCGGCAATAAAACAGAGCTATAAAGAGGAAGCGAACGATTCAAATGCCTCCTACATAACAAGGGCCACCATCCTCCGTCCCCCCCTCTCCCCCCAAAAAAGAGAAAATCAAATTTTACATTCATGTCTATCAAAAATCACAAATCTCACTGCTTTAAATACGTCAATTCACCCAGAGGCTGCTTCTGGTGCACCTGGGTCAATAGGAGAGTCATTATGAAAATCCGCTCAAGGTGAACTTCCACATTAAAAATATCCTAAGAAAATGTGTCCAGATAACACTAAAAGGTTTTGTAGTTTAATATCCTTCCTTGTCGTTATACTTCTCCAGCTTCCACTTTTCATTCTCGACAGTCCCGAGTTACCATTTCCGTATTTCTGCCACATCCATTTTTTATTTTCTTTTTCTTTTTCATCGTTTCACCTCTCGATTTCTCTCTTCCAGCTAAATGGGTCCAATGGAAAACGAAATTAAGCTGGTAGGGGGAAGTCCCGTCTGAAGAAGCAAGTTTCGGGGCGGGAGAGTAATGATTTCCAGCATCCTCAGCGGATCTGCAGTAGATTTCGGAGGGAGCAATATCGCAGAAATAAAAGCCTCCCGAGACAATGGGCTGCGTGTTGACGAGAGACGCCGTATGGTAATATAGAGGTGCAGTGAAGGGGTCGAGGGGATTACAATCAGAAATATTGAATAATGCAACAAGACGGATGGAGGGATGATGATGATGGAACCTCGAGGTAAAAGTGACACTGGAAAAGGGTCGTCCGGATTAAGATTATTTCCCAAGATTTGCAGGGGGAGAATCGAGCTCCAAGTGGAAGCACAAAAGGTAAAAATGAATTGCAAATGAAGATAAATGAAAGGATATGCATAATAAATAACTACTGCACACGTTATCGAACACACTTTCTATGTAATAGTATATATATATTATATATATATATATATATATATATATATAGTAGTATATATATTTATATATATATATATATTATATATTATATAAATATATTATATATATATATGATATATAATATATTATATATATATATATATATATCTAATATATATATAAATTGTATTATTATATATATATATATATATAATAATAGTTATATATCTATATATCTATATATATTATATATATTATATATATATTAATATTTATAATATATAATCTATATATAGTATATATATTTTTTATTATATATCTATAATATATATATGTATATATATATATTTTTTTTTTTTTTTTTTTTCTTTTTTTTTTTGCCCGTCGGGCCGTTTCATGCTGAGGACATAGAGGATAAAAAACTTGCCTCCCCGTTTGTATTAAAATCGAGGCGGAGACCGGTAGAAAGAACAACAAAAGGTAACATTCGCGTGGATAAGCCTTTGGAAAATATAAAAATGGAAGAAAAAACAAAACGGTGGAAGCGCATTTTGCTAAGCCGGTCGACAGAAAGGGTGATGGGTAGCCTGAAAAAAAAAAATAAATAACACCAAACGATTACAAAAAGGAGACAGCGTAAAAAAAGGATAAAACGACGAATACATTAACCAGGGGTAAGTACAATATTTGATGGATAATTATAACAGTTGGGCTTTCTCTGGCCTTGGCTCTTTCTTAGTTGGTTGGATTGAGTTGGAATGGCCACAATAGACTTTTGAAAGCCTTTTAGTCTTGAGCAGTCTTGAAAGCCGTCTTTGGGCAAGGATTCATGCCGGCATAAAGACAGATTTACCTATCTAAACTAACCAACCGACCCACTTCCTACACTAAATCTTCATCTCATGAACACAAACATTCAAAGCGCGAGAGGAAATGATGCGAACTCATCCCGGGATACAGAATTATAAATACTGAAACGATGACTTGAAGCCAACTTAGTTTTGGCGTTTGCTGTTCTCATAGAGACAAATAGGCGAGGAAGCGCTGGGGGAGCTTTTAATATTAAACATTTATTCTAGATTTATTCATTTATGTAGAAAGCATGAGGATATCTGATATCAACAGGTATATGTATATACCGCTTCTCCATTTGGCGCTGGATGCTGAGCCTAAGGCGTGGGAAGCCTGGAAACGGACTTTTGTTAAATAGGATTGGATACCTGTTCATTTATTTTCAGTTAAGCGATCACTTTAGCTCAGGGATCCAGTCTCCGAGCGTGAAACTTTTGCAACGACGTTTCAATTATTTTGTTTTCAACAGAGGAAGAAAAACTGAAATTAAGCTTTTGTGTATTTTACTATCCAGCATAAATGTTTTGGCTCTATGTTAAGAAACCCTGATTTCAAATCAAGCAACATCGCCCAACAAACACGTGATAAGTCAATGCATGTACTATTTTCAGCTACTTTTCTTTTTAGTACCAGCCATATTGCTGCCTGGTCACCAATCCAAGTACTGATCACTTGTTAGGCAACACCAATTCCTCCTTCACCAGTTGTAGCTCAAA
>NC_087203.1:62442734-62475234 GCF_015104395.2 Macrobrachium nipponense | reverse complement strand
GAATAACCACGTCTCCGAAGACCTGGTCTCCCAAGACCCGGGGATCACCAGAGGACCAGGTCCGTTCCGCCCACCCTGCAGGTTATCGGTGGGGGAGGGGGGGGTGTGTGGTGGGGTACAGATTGCTTTCGTTGCACCTGCTCGTTCTCTTTGTGTTCGTTGATTATTGTTTTAACTTATGAAATCCCTTTGTTATCGTTTTACTTCCGGCGAAGAATCCCTGTCTGTCTATCTGTCTGTTTGCCTGTCTGTATTTCCATCTCTCTCTCTCTCTCTCTCTCTCTCTCTCTCTCTCTCTCTCTCTCTCTCTCTCTCTCTCTCTCTCTCTCTCTCTCTCTGTTTGTATTTCGTTCTTTTGATGCTTCCTTGTTTATCCGTAGCGTCCCGATGCTTTTGAGGGCGGCGCAGCGTTCTCTCTCGCTTTGTATTGTGTTTAATCACACCTGTAATGGCATTTTCCGTTCCGATAGCACCTCCTGAAACTGATACAATCTGCTTGATTGCTTATTTCGTAAGTGATGCCCGGCGTGCAATTGCATTAATATTGTGCACGATACGTACAGCTTTCATTAAATCGAATATTTCGCACCGCTCTGATTTACTTTCGTTATATTTATGTTGTCGGTTCGAATGCATACAAGCATTTTATGCTTTAGCTTTTTAATTTTAAATTTTTCTGAACTGATATTAATATTGCTAATATTGTTATCCGTGAATGAATTAATTTTTCTCTCTATATAAAGACTAAGGAACTTAAGAAATAAATTTCTGTCATAACTACTCAAACAAAAGAAATAGCGCAGATCTGAGAAGCGAGAAGTGAGATAATCAGTATATTGAATAAATAACCCGCCAGAAGAGGTCATAAAACTGGCCACGGCGACCTCCACACACATCCCGTCGGTCACGCCACCGGGAAACAATATATCGTCAGTATTTTATTCCAGCCGTTTGGAAAGCTTAAACATACAGTATTACATTATTGATGCCAATAATGGCAACACTGCATTCCATACAAATGCCCAGTAATACATTCGTGTCATCAGAATAAGTGAATAGCTTAACCTCAAATTGAAAATATCATGCCTTACTCTACATTGAAATTGTGAAAAATTAATAACATCAATCCCTCCCCTATCGAATCACAATTCATGAAATGCACTAATGATTCCGTTGGGGAGACGAGTGTTTTATGGTTTCATTACATGGACTGTAATGTATAACAATCAATTAACTCACAACATGATGTCCCAGTGTTAGAAAACCACCTTCGTTTTTGGGGGACAGATGCCTACGTACAGTCAATCATAATGCTTGAAAATTTTGATTATTATATCATTATTTACGAAATTATTAAAACTACGCTACTTCATGGAAAAAATCCTTGTTTTTTTACCGCAAAAATTCTTATTATCTTTTCTTCACGAATATCTAAAGATTAATGCCCAGTTCTAATGGTGGAATATGAAAAATATACAATTTTCAGTCATTCATACTGAAACAGACATGTCAGAACGACGAAATTGAAAAAATCCTGCCTTTTTTGTAGAATAAAAAAAACTGGAGAAACGTCTTTATACAAATGTCAGATGATACTTAATTTCTAGAAAAAAAAATTGAAACAAAATCATTCGTCTAAACCTGGATATACGTTAATTAGCAGATATTGTAAAATGCTTGGTCGTAATGGTACTAAATGATAAAAAGCAATTTTTCTCAACCAAAACACGATCTTCTTAATAAATCCCTAAAACGATCCTTAATAGCAAATTCAATATCATTATTTCCTCACACGGGGGTCAAAAGTCGTCCAATCGTATTAGTGATAAACTTTAAAAAAAATTAATAAATAAAAAAACCTGCCACTTGACGATTGTCTTCAATTTACATCGCCTGATTTCAGGGATTGTCAAAGCGAGATATTGGATATCGAGAAGGTAAGTTATTCACAACCTCTATATCAGGAGTTGCCATTGCAGTTTTGAATGTGAAGGATAATTTCAAGTAACTTTGCAGAATGTCATTTACTTCACACAAACTGCTGGAAAAATGAAAACCAGTTTTCAACCAATAAAAGACTTGCTCTGCCATATAGTGGAAATAAAAATGATCTTTCCTACAACACACGCACGCAAACGCACACACACACACAAACATACATACATACATACACCCACACCCACTATATATATATATATATATATATATATATATATATATATATATATATATATATATATATATATATATATATATATATATATATATATATATATACGTATATCGGGGAAAAAAGTGACCCGGTTCAGCTTCGCAATAAAAAAAAAACGATTAGGGCCACTCTCTCTTCTCCTTTACTCTGTAGAGTGTAGTAGCTTCCGAATGGTGTCCTTCTCTCCTCTTATTCCCCATCCTAACCGTCCCACACCCTCCCCCCCGAAAAGTTCCCTTTCATGGGATCAAACCCTCTTACGCCTTCTTCTGTGGGGGATCTGTATCACAGAAAAAGGAGACTTGATCTCTTTCGTGATATATTTTTTCTTCTATTGACGACAGAGCGCTGGAAGGTCTCTTGGTAACACCTACCTCTAGCTTAGCTGTCTTTGATCAAAGTGTTCAGCTGGTTTAAATGATTGAGCTTCAAGCTCATGATTAAAGGCAATCTGGTCAAAATAGATGTTTGAAGTTTGTATAATTTGTGGCTGATAACGCCTCTCATTTCAGCAGCCATCCACTTCGTACATAATTAGGACAAGGTCATCAAAAAGTATATTAGCTTTTTTATTTTATTTATTTATGGTTAATATTTTCATCACAGCTTGATTATTTTCGGGTTAAGACTTCGATGAAGGAAGACCATATTCATTAACAATGTTTTCCTCAATAATATTACGCGAACGGCAAAATTAGCGCTGGTGTAAGAGCAAACCCGAATTCTTTATGAAGCAATAGTACACAAACCGACGGAAATCTGAGCGAGAGAGATAATGACATAATTTAGGGTATGGTTCTTCACCTGGCGTTCGCAGAAGCGTTTTGAAATTCCCTCAACGCTACAATTTTAGACGCAGGCGATGTCTAAAGTTACCCTGGACTGAATTACTTTTAAATAATCATCATCATGATCCAGGTGCCATATCCCCAAGGACGTCGGCAATCATGGCTCGCCATTCCTTCCTATTTCCGGCTCTCTGCAGCAACTGAGCTGCGGACATTCTTCCTCCAGTCATTCACACAATCCATCCATACATTTTTGTCTAGGTCTTCCTCTCGGTCTCCTTCCATTGATTTTACCAGTGAGAGAGAGATGCTCTAGTCCAGTTCTTGTCTTCTCACTATGTGGCCCACAAACCGCATTTGTCTACCTCTCACCGAGGCCAAAAGCTCTCTTTCAAAGCCTACTCTCTCTAATACTTCATTTGTTTTCCTTTCTGTCCATGATGTTTTTAACATCCTTCTCCATATGCACATTTCTGCAGCCTGTAACCTCTCCTCGTGTGCCTTATTCAAGGTCCAAGTTTCACAGCCATACAACAATACAGACCAAACAAAACATTTGACAAACCTCCTCCTTAGATTCATAGATTCATAAATAATATCTTCCCTAAATTCGGTGAGAGATTAATGACAATAAGGGTCAATAGTCGGGTAATTCAGGAGGCACTAGTTATGGAAACTGTTCATTCCTCCTGGACCGTGGGAATGCAAGAAGCAGTAACTGAAGAGTTGAATAACAAAATGTCGACTTCGTTTTGACAACATACAGTTAAATGAAGTTGACCTATTACTGACAAAGGACCTGAAACAGGAGATTTTTCTGCAAGACTTAAGCTTCGTTGTTTACAGGAAGCTCTTATGATCATCATATAGACAAACTCATACAATCTTTGCCATTAGCCCAACTCTTCACTGTTTCTTGCACTTAGGTGTGAATCTTCTCATCTCCTGTCCCTGTTTCAATCGAAACTAATCTCCCGTCAAGGGCACTATTTAATTTCCTGTCTGTGGGCCTATCTTAAGGGTGTTGAATTCTCATAATTCCCGTCACTGCTCCTTATTCGTGGTAATGAATTCTCTTATTCCAAACTGTTTCTGGCTTAATGGTTTATATATATATATATATATATATATATATATATATATATATATATATATATATATATATATATATATATATATATATATATATATATATATATATATATATATATATATATATATATATATATATATATATATATAATATATATATTTGGCATTATGCCAAGCACAGGGGCAACTAAGGCCATTCAGCGCTGAAACGGAAATCGACAGTAAGAGGTTTGAAAGGTGTAACAGAGGTACAGTAAAAGGAGTGAAAGTAGTTGCATCTAGGGGCTGAAGGGACGCTGCAAAGAACCTTAAGTAATGCCTACATTACACCGAATGAGATGCACTGACGGCACTAACCTCCTACAGATAAAAAAAATGGTACGAAAGCCACTGATGACTAAGTGGAAGTCGATGAATATTGTTATATCTTACTACTAAGTTGAGTACAGGAAAGATGAATATTCTTATATTTTGATAAACATTACGAATAATACAGAAGTATACCTAAAGTATTACTAATGCTTTTGTAATTAATATAGTTAAGTATATTAAAATGAAAGTAAATTCGAATTGCTTTTGTTAGATATGACAGTTTCAGTCAAAACATATCACAGCACAACCTTTCAGAAACCGCCAACTTCCACCAAGGATGGACCCCAAACAACCACAAAGACTAAGCAATTCTTCCAAAAGCCACGTTCCTATTTTCATCAAAATCTAATCCCTTAAGGGCCCCTTACACTGAACGATTGTCGTTATCGACAAACACACACACTATTCAGACAGTATGAACGATCTCCGCACCGATGTCAGTCAGAACAAAGATTTTGTGTCGGGAAGACATGGCATCATCTCTAGAAGAGAAGTGCGCGATAGCAATATAGCGGCAGAAAAGACAAATGCATTGAACGACCCGTGTATAACAGACACAGTAAGTCGAAAGCCAGCAACCTGGTCGTGACAGATTCCGCTGAGGTTGTTCTGACCACGAAACTCGGTCCACTTTTGCATTCAGACAAACCCATACACAATGTTTTGGCGAACGATACAGACAATCCTTCAGTGTATCGGGCCATTTACTGGCAGTCTTGAAGTTAACCTTCGGTTCAATTTCCCTAAAATTCCAGGTAACTTCGTGATTCTACTGAAATTTAGACGCGCAAATCTGAACAAATAAATAACCTCTTGGTCGGATTAAGTATACTCTAACCATGCATAGAGGCAACATCTTAACCTCTTGATTTCTTTTTTGAGACTTACAAAACAACTATGAACAGAAAAACGCCATTATACACACACACACTATATATATATATATATATATATATATATATATATATATATATATATATATATATATATACACACCTCATTTAAACTAGATGACATCTATCTAGATATTTTTCCAGAAAAAGTCACAAGTTTTCTGTATACGGATACCCGACGATGAGGACTGTTAGCCCTAGAAAACTTGTAGCTTTTCCTGAATAAATATCTCCCCTAGACACCAACTATTTTAAATGAGGTCCTATTACTTGTAATAATGCAATAAACAATTGTGTGATAAAGTTTATATATATATATATATATATATATATATATATATATATATATATATATATATATATATATATATATAACCGACTTACTTCTCATACAGATAACAGAACACTCGATATTAAATGCAGTCCTACGAAACTTGACAACTAAAATCTTCGTTGACACCTCACGGCCAAAAATGAATTTCATGTAACGATACAGCCATTTTTAAATCACAATCCTCTTTCATGCATACATTTCATCAGTGACAACCATTTGGACTTTTCTCAGCTCTTACGGGCCTTTTCTTAAGGTATAACACGAAATCTTCCTTTCTGTGAGCGTGTGTGTGTGCGTTTCGTCGGTTTCCCCGTCTGCATATTCCTGTCTGTCTGTCTGTACATGCCTGTCTATTTGTCTGTCTGTCGGTCTCGTACCGGAGGCAACGAAGGGAAGGGAGGAAGACGAGTAAAGGGAGAGAACCCCTGACCAGAAAGGGTCAACACAGAAGGCGGATATTGGTGTTAGCTCGTCCACCGTGATCCAAATCACGGGACACACGTTAGAGAGAGAGAGAGAGAGAGAGAGAGAGAGAGAGAGAGAGAGAGAGAGAGAGAGAGAGAGAGAGAGAGGAATAAAAATGTGGGACTGAAAAGATTTCGAGCCTACCGAAAGGAGTGGCAGAACTGGAAGTCAAAGGGAAAATCGAAAATGAGCCGGTTTTATAGTTGCGAACGTCCACAAGGACCTGTTAAAATGACCCAAGATAAGCAAAAATGTTCCGACACAGCAGCCATTACAAAAGTGAAACGAATCATTCTCATGAGGTGGTAGTTTCGATGCATGGCCAAAATAATTAGGCGCACACGACAAGAGTCTTGCCCGCAGAGAAAGCTACAGCACTAAAATCATTATTAGCTCGCCGGGCGATACAGATGCCACTGACAAACGCCCGAAGGGTGATATCCAACCTCATTTCGAACGGGAATGATGAAGCCCGAAAGCGAAATACAAGAGAGAGAGAGAGAGAGAGAGAGAGAGAGAGAGAGAGTAGCTAATCCACCCGGCAGCCTTTGATGTGCCGCGACCAATGTCCGTCTAGTTAAGTTGCGGTCAGCAGGGTGCAACGGCAGTCCCAAATAAACCCCAGTGGCAATCCTGGCTACCTGGAGCTGAAGGAAAAGCTGGAAGGAAGGAAGGAAGGTCTTGATGTGCTACGGCTATCATTCTGCCGTATGTATTACTTACTACACACTGCAAACCACCTGCGACGATGATGTACCCGAGAGCTACTGAAACGATGAGCAAAAGACACTCGGTTACGTACCCGAGTTTCCGAGACTAACCTGGCTTCATCACTGTTATGTGGAAGAAGGGGGCACGACCCTATCCCGAAGAGCGAGCGAGTGCCAGTCAGTCATGAGCGAAAGATTTCCGCCTTTAACTACAAACTTTTCATTAAGTTATTGTTGACAGCTAATACTTCCAACGTTCATTTCGAGTGCCTCACTTCGGTTCGAACGGCATGGTAATAGTAATGGGTTAACGTTGATTCTTAATTCCAATTCTCTATTATCCAGATCATCAAATTTATGTCATGTCTGATTTATGCCCACGAGGAACAAATATTCTTAAAGATGTCCAAAAATTCGATGTAACAATTCAATTTATATTCATACACACACACACACACACACACAACACACATATATATATATATATATATATATATATATATATATATATATATATATGTATATATAGTATATATATAGTATATATATATATATATTATATATATATATATATATATATATATATATATATATATATATATATATATATATATATATATATATATAATATATAGTATATACAGACAAAAATTAATCGTTCATATTAGACTTGAATAAAACAATAAAAGCCAGATTTTAACAAAAAGTAGTTATTGTCGCTTACCAGTTATTTCCAGCGTTAATTTGTGTTACAACTTTCATTAAAATAAAAAACGACACCGATGAGTATTACATATAAAAGACACTCCTCTATAACAAACAGGAAATATATGCCACATAAATACCCTCAGAACCAGTTTCTTTCAGGCTATACGAGAAAAGAAACGAAGAAAGGGGAAAAAAACATTGGAATTCAATTCCAGCACCTTACTGCAAATTCCTCCGTCATGAAGGGAAGAGGGAGAACGAAAACCACATCACTCGAGCGTCGGGGAACCCAAAATTCATTGGGGAAAAAAGCAGAGTCCTCGGGACTTGTTCAAACAACCGCAATGGGAGATTCAGTAAGATATGCGAAAGCTATGCAGATCCCGGGTCTATAGTCAGCAAAGGGTCACCCAGTGAAGGGCGTTATTCTGCAAGGATTGGGGACTGAAATAGAATAAAATGAGGCAGTGAGAGAGAGAAAGAGAGCGAACACTGTTAATCTCACAATTTTATACATACATATAATATATATATATTTATATATATATATATATATATATTATATATATATATATATATATATATATATATATATAATATATATATATATATATATATATAATATATATATATATATATATATATATATATATATTACACATATATATATATACATATATATATATATATATATATATATATATATATATATATATATATATATATATATATATATATATATATGTGTGTGTGTGTGTGTGTATACATCCATACATACATACATACTTACATTTTGCAAATTTTCTGTGTGAAATTGTAATAACAAATTTATAAATACATTGACTGAAGTTCATATTTTTACATTAACTTTTTTTAATAAAACTACATAGACTTGGTAATATTTCTTTCCAGTCCATCGTTAGAATAAACTATCTTTTTTTTCCCCTGCATAGTTGATTGTATGATTGTTTTCACACACACACACATAATATATAAATTGTATATGTATATGTATATATATATAATATGTATATATATATAGATATATATATATATATATATATATATATATATATATATATATATATGTATATATTTATATATATGTAGTATATATAGAATTTATGGATATATATATATATATATATATATATATATATGTATATAATATATTATATATTTATATATATGTATGTATGTAGGAAGAGTGGGGCACCTTGAACATAGAAGCACATTGAGCCATTAGAGTTTTCTGGAACAGTTTTCTATTTTGCAAACAGATGACCCCCATGTAAGAAACCTTTGTTGAAAACTCACTTGATCATCAGTAAGGTGGTAGCCATCTTGGGAAGCTTACGTGCTACAAGAGTTTTCTTGGAAATTTGAGCTCCAAAGTAATTATGCAGAGTTGAGGAACAATCCTGCTCATAATATTCATTTACCAGATAGTTTCATTCACACCAGTGGTATACACAGTGGATTATATTTATTGGGTTTGATTAGACCTATATCAGTTTAATGTTCACATTTCTTAAATTATACAAAATGGGGCACTTTAAACCATTAAAGAAGGGGCACAATGCACATGGCTCAGTGTTCCCCATCATATGGTTCAAAGTATCCCCCTTCATAGTCATAGTAGTGATGCAGATATTGGTGAAGGAGCGGCAGCTCCACCAGGAGATAGGCCTATTAATATTCATTCATTATCACCTAGTTCTGTAATGAACCATGAGCATTTACTATGTCTAGATGACTTACAGTAGAACCAGACTAGCTTTACAGAGTTATCCGAGTCAAGACCAATTCCAAAATGAAAAGTGACAAGGCTGTCCACAAAACCAGGTTTGTTGGCAACAAGTTGATAACAACCCCCCGCCCCCCAGAAAAGAGAATGCAATGAGAAAGAAAGAGGATATATTGTTGAAGAAAAAAGGAAAAAACCTAGCTACTAGTGTGGAAAGTTCAGATGAGTCAGATGGTGGAGATATGTCTGTATATGGAAAATCAAGTGAATGTGAAGAAAACTTTGATGAGGACTTGACAGGAGAACAGTCGAGAAAGGAACCAGAGGCAGGAGATTTTGTACCTATCAAATTCAAACCGGTTTATTCAAAGAATAAATGGCTATTATATGTTGGTCAGACTGGTGACATATTTACTGAAGATGGTGGAATTTGTTAGGATATAGATTTTTACCGTCTATCAAGGAAATGGCCTGGTAAATTCACTAAACCACCCTGTGAGAACAAGGGTGAAAGAAATATATTTAATTTACGCCATAATTGTATGGGGCCTTATATCTAGTGGGATTTATAAATCCAATAAAAAAATTTCATGCCAAAGAAGCTTATGCCTAAGAAATTAGCTTAATGTACCCAAAGAAAGTAATTTATATTCAGTTTTTTGTGAAAGCAAAGAGGATATTGTTTCTATTTTTTATGAAAGTTTAACTAATTCACATGCCTACATACATACACAAACAAATCATACTTCCAAAGAATAAAATTTTATAAATTTCCTAACCTCTTTGCTTACTTTCCCTTCTATAAGTCCTAAGAATTAAGCTGCCTCTTAGTTAAGTTTAACGTACTCACCTCCGGGGCAGATTGAACCAACTTAGAAAATATCTCAAACTTCAAAATTCACCCCCAAGAAATTATGATACCCTCTTGTTTCGGAGAACAACCAGTACTCTAGTTGAACTTCCTGATAGTAAGTATTAGATCAAGTGTTCCAGAAAGACTTTTGTATACAGAGAAAATTCCAAAAATGGTTCAATGTGCCCCACTCTCCCCTATATCAACTATGTAGGGGAGAAAAAGATATATCACAGAGTCTAGTTTTATTAAAAAAAAGTTAATGTAGAAATATGAACTTAAGTCAATGTTTTTTATAAATTTGATATTATAATTTCACAAAACAAAATTTGTAAACTGTTTAAATTTTAAGGAAGGTATGGGATATGCATGGGAAAAGGCCTGACCAAAGCGCAAATGAAGTTTGCTGCCTCTACACCTGACTGCTATCAGGTGTGGATTTGCAGTTTATTTTTATATTACAAGAAGCAATTATATTAATCTAAACTGATTTCCATTCAGATGACTCACTGCTACAAGCGCGATTACTGAAAGTTTAAGAGCAGAAATTAGTTTTTAGATAAGCAGGTCTTATGCTAGTACCGGCCCTTGCCTTGTAGCGGCCCGTAAGTGTGGTTAAGCGTTAAAAGGATACATGAGTCCCAAGTGTTGAGGGGCGCACAAAATTCAGGAGCCTTCCGCCTTCCCAATGAAGCCGGGGACAGGAGACGTCAATTCACCGACGACCCCGAGTGAAATTGTCTGCATCATTACCGTAGAGTCAACAACACACACTAACGCCTCACGATGAGGTCTTGAAAGGCGTGCTGGAATGAAGACAGAAAAGGCCAGCGGTTACCTTCCTGAAGGGAGGGAAAATACTTCGTCTTTTCATCGAGAGGCTCTTTCTGTTTTATTCTTATACTTCGCAGGAAGACAGGGAGCCTTTACCAGTGCACTGAAAAAAATTAACAGGTATTACAGAGAAAGAGAGAGAAGTTGTGCGAGTTATGAGAAAAATTTGATTTAAATATAAACAAAAATTAGCACAAAAGAAATCTTTTATATTTACATGGGACAACTTGAGAGAGAGAGAGAGAGAGAGAGGGAGTTTTTTTACCTGCTCTCGTACGAGGGATATTACCAATTCAGGTCGAATCCTTTCGGAGCATCGTAATCAGCGCTTCTTGAAGTTTGATTGTGCGAGTTTTACCTCCTTGGCACCAGGGGGCCTTCGAGAAAAAGGCAGAGGAGGAGGCTTGCTTGTCATTCTTCTCTCGGCTTCCACTCTCTTCCGAGAAGTTTTCAGCTCATTTCCTCATTGTTCTGCCTTTCTTCTTCTTCTTCTTCTCCCTCTCCTTCTTCTTGTTTCCTTGTTTACCTCCTGATCTCGTTTCTTTTCGTATTAACCAAAATAAAGAGGTCTGCGTTATAGTCAGGATTCGTCATGGACGATGTGTTCTGATATCCAAAGGAAATTTCCTTCTTTTTCCTGATCGGCCCCGAGGATAAATTTGCATTTTGATGAAATGTCTTCTTACAATATGGTATCTGGTCCTACACTCCCCCTCACCGTTCCCCCCCTCCCCACCACAAAAAAATAGAGAATGAAAGAAAAAATGAAGGTGAAAGGGGAAGGGGGCTGGTAAGGAGTAGGGGGTGTCGTCTTCGGTTTGCGGTGATCCCTGTCGAAGTGGTAATCAGTTTTCCAATTAAGCACGGGGGAGGGAGGGAGGGAGGGGCCCCAGGGGCCGAGCACAAATAGACGTGAGACGCTAGTAAATTGTATTTTTGTCTGTTCTTGTTGGAAGGAGTTTAATTAAACTTTAGTTCAGATGAAAGTGTAATTTGAGGGTATCGTTTTTACGCCTCAAAGTTAGAAAGACGTGAATCGCGCTTGGCTCAGATCAATGGAGGGGATAATGCGGGACGCGGGAAGGCGGCGGCGGCGGCGGAGGCAGTGGGTGGGCGGAAGGCCTAGGGGAAAGGAGGCGGGGGGAGAGTGAGGAAGGGAAGGGGATTAATTAGGAAAAGGTTGTTCGCTGAGGAAACAAATGATGTGACCGGACTGTCAACGGCCACATACGAGTTAATTAAGGGCAGAAGAAATCTTCGCGATTTTACCACGGAAGGAAAATTCAGTTACAAAGGAATAGCAAGTCACCTGCCTGTCGGCAAAGTTCTTCCTCAAGTTACTGTTACGTTACTTGAATTTCATCATACAGCGACAGGAGACAAGGAATAACGTCTTTTGTGCGTCTCTCTCTCTCTCTCTCTCTCTCTCTCTCTCTCTCTCTCTCTCTCTCTTAACGTCCTTATTGAAGTATGGAATTTTGTGCAATGGGTGTCTACACGATTCCACAGCAACAACCAATCAACAGACGGCCAAGGCGTTATATGCCAAAAGCGTCAATTTTCTGTAGAAGATGAACATTTTAGTGAATCATAAATGTAAGAGAGCAAACGTGAAATGACCGAGTCTGCGTGGTACATTAATCATATCAACTACGTCACAGGGGATAATATTTACCCTGATACCTGTTTAGCAAATGATCTTCTGGCGAATGACAGGTCATTTTGTGACGAAATATCCAGTAATTTAAGCAATTCCATTTCATCCAAATCTATAAGTCACATGAGAGAAAGAGACGAAGATGGAAAGGGAGAGGTCATCATGAATAATTCTCTTCTGCCAGAGCAAACATGAACTGAAGCAAAATCTAGGCACCATTACCGGGAAAATGCTCTTACACGACTACGCCACCCACTGCTTGGCTCGTGGATGCAAACATATGATAAATTCCCTGAAAGAGTCTGCCATCATAACCTCCACTCCACCTCCAATCAGCGTTGCCTCGGGTAAATGCTATCCCTTCGAGATATATTACGGTTTTAGTACGAAGATCCATGTCGGCCATTTCTAAAGCATTCATAGATTCACGATCAAACTCAATCATGGCAACTAGACAGGATCAATCCGAGGTATAAGAGAAATTAAAATCAATAAAAAAGGAGGTTGCAATTGTCAAGCTCGGCTTTATAACGACAACTTTAGTCGATGTTCCAAAAGAAGATAATCAAGCAATTTGATGAAGTGGACAAGAGTGCTGGATGGAGATTTCCCTGAAAGTTTTAATCACAAATTCTGCTGCCCAGACAAAACATAATGTCAGCACCGGATGGTTTTTGTTAATATTACAGTATAATTAGTTCACTGAGGTATCAAAGCATACACCGTGAGCTTTTTCAAATACCCACTTTAACATTATTTTTTTCTATATAATTAGTTCACTGAGGTATCAAAGCATACACCGTGAGCTTTTTCAAATACCCCAGCTTTAAACATTACTATTATTATTATCACTCATTGAGTGTCTAAGCAAACATTCACAGAAAGTATGCAGGTATGTATATATATTTGTAGCATGTATGTATGTTATATTATATAATATCTATATATATATATAGTATATATATATATATATATATATATACATATTATATATATATATATATTATATATATATTCTTTTATATATATAAATATATAACATATATATATGTACTATATATATTACATATATATGTATATATATATATACCATATATATCCCATATATTTGTACTATATATATATATATATATATATATATATATATATATATATATCATATATATATATATATATTCTTATATATATATATACTATATATATTATATATATATTTATAGAATATATCTATATTAGAAATATATATTATATATATACATATCATATATATATAAATATATATATATATATATATATATCTATATAAAAATCTATATATAAAATACATATATATAAATCTATATATCATAATATATCTCTATATCAATATAATTATAGATAATATAAATCTATATATACTATATATATATATATATATATATATATATATATATTATGTACTATATATATCTATATCTATAATTATATATTATATATTATATTTATATTTATAATATAATATTATACATATATATATTTATGTACTATATATATCTATATATATAATTAATAAATATAGATATATATATCTCTATATAAATACATATATATATATATATATCTATATAATATATCCTAGAATATATAGCTATCAGAATATATATATCCTATAGATATATAAATATATAATATCTAATATATCTATATATATATAATATATTCTATATTTACTATATATATATATATCTATATATAGATCTTATATATACTATATAAGATAATATATATATTATATTCATTATCTATCTATATTATATATATATATGATATATATATAACTATATATAATATATAAATATATTATATATTATTATAATATAATATCTATATCCTATAATCTATATTATATTATTCATATCTGTATAGATATTATATATACTATATATAAGTTATAATATAATATATATTATATATCTATAACCGATATATATCTATATATATAATATATATATATCCTATATGTATATATGTATATATATATATCTATCATATATCTATATTATCTATATATATATCTTATATATATATCTTATACTATATATATAACACAATATAATATATATATACTAGTATATACATGTATTTACATATATTTGTAACACATACACACACACACACACGTATGAACATGGAGACCTGAAGTGCGAAAATAAATATTTAACCAAAATTACTTACGAGAGCGTTAGAGGAAGAGGTGGGAGTCCTTGAGATTCTTTTTCTAGAAGATATCCGGTAAAAAAATGTATTAAGCCTGTAATTCAAAACAGAAGAGACTTAAAACTAGCCTTAAAATAAAAGAGCCCTAGAAAATTAAAACTGAAAAAGGAAGTTTGAAAATAAAACTAGAATGAAGACTTGAAAGAAAAAGACCCTGACAATTAAATGCCGAAACAAAACAGACTTTAAAAGAAAACGAATTTGAAATGATCTGCCTCTCAAACGCTTTCATCCTTCTAGAGGCGGCATCCTTCTTCCTTTCCTCATCTTTATCTTGCTTACTCGAGCCTGGGCTAGTTGAAGGGTGTCGAGCTGGCCTAAACATGGCTTTCTACATTGAAATACAACAGACCCACCAGCTACAATGCTCACATCAGCCGCCTTACAGGATTAACATTTATCTCTATATTCCTATAAAAATTTGGGTCATCTATTGTGGCTTCC
Organism: Macrobrachium nipponense; assembly: GCF_015104395.2. NCBI lineage: Eukaryota > Metazoa > Arthropoda > Malacostraca > Decapoda > Palaemonidae > Macrobrachium > Macrobrachium nipponense. The sequence continues at coordinate 62,459,869 of NC_087203.1, read as the reverse complement.
TCCCAATGCTATATTGGGCAGGAATTTGATCAACGCTACCCGAGGATGACTACATACTAACTCCACAAACTGCTGCCCTGTTATTCTTAAAAAAAAAAAAAAAAAAAAAAAAAAATATAAATTAAAATTTGCCTTACTTATTCCTTCGTAAAACCTTTGGACACTTGTGGCCAGATCTTGGCTCACGCGACCAATGCTTAATAAACCCAAGTTCAACATAATAAAAGAATTTCAAATGACCCCCTCCTATTTTTATCATTTCTGAACGGATTTCCTTTGTGAAATATTTGGTCGGATTTAAACAAGTGGTACTGGAGCAAATGCAATTGTGGAAGGTTTAAACAGGCATAATTCATACGTGCAGACACCAAACACCGGACAGACTTTGATCGGAAAAGCTTACTTGAGCTCTTGTAATCAGTCAACGACTGATGACAGAAGACATAATAAATGCTCACTGTTTGCTAATTACTGAAAAAAATACTGTACAGAGTCAGTACTTTCTGTACCTATGTAATATTTAATAAAAGTGACAGCTTTTCCAATGGTGCAATAAACTCTTCCACACAGTAACCAAGGAAGTGATCCATATCAAAGAGTTTGTAATGCAGAATAACGCCAGGTACTCCTTACCTGCAGTGAACGTTCATCACTCTAATATATCCCTGCAGTACCTAAATGAAGGAAATGCATGATTGCACAGACTAAAAGGTAAATACCTCTTTTCGGTAACAAATTCTATTTAAAATAGACTCAGTTTAAGACTCCTCAGACATGTAACTGTATTACGTCATAACTCCTCAGAAACCTACAATGTTCATCAAAATCTCTACAACCTTTGCTTAATCCTGCCCACAAACAAGCAAACAACCCGAATTAAAAAAAATAACATCACTTCTTTGTCAGAGGTTTGACATCACGAATTTCCACTAGAACAGTGTGACGTCAAGAGTCCTTCGTGACATAACATCATGACACCTTAGGTATGTCATGGCATGACGTCACGACTCCTTACTCGCTCATCCACGCTGGGGGCGACCAATTTCGGACGGCGACACGCTCCTCTCTTTCGGGGTTGATACCGTAACATTGACCTTATGAAAGCGAGCCTCTCTGGGGGCTCCATATGGACAGTAGGATCAACCATAACGGTTGGTCTGAGTGAATACTGAATATATACAAGTATTGAATATTCATCTCAATGGGGAATCTAACGCCACATGAGGAAGATGACATATATGAATTTCACAGCATGTAGTGCAATTGTTAGCAACTTCCACACCAACATTCTGTGTGTGTGTGCTTTTTCCCCCTTTTTGGCGAAAAGCTGAACTACGCGAATGATCAGTTGCGTTAGATGTGACCCCCTGGCCGAAAAACACACTGAAATACATTTACAAGCGTGCACACGTGTGTACATACGCAAACTGTTTGTAGGTAAATGCTCACCTCATGCCTGAAAAAATAACCTTTTTCAGTCCGTCTAAGGCAAAGCGGGAGAGGGGATGACAGGAGGTAATCATCATTTCATAGTTCAAGGAAGCTATCTATCTACAGCTCCTTTACACACCCACAAATAGAAAGATATGTAAGTCAAGGTGGGGCTCCAGCCCGATAGCGCCGCTGTAAAATTCATACTGGATTTAACGATAGAATCTCTCAGCTGAAACAGTAACCGAGTCAAATGAATAAATCACAGCAACATTCATGCCCGCGAATTATTGAAACCCCTTTATCCTCTCAGACGGCTGCATATTCCAAAAGAGAAATGACCAAGGAGCTAGTACTATCGTTCCCGTAAAACCTTCTAAGAAAAAGGATCCGTACGAAACGAGGATATTCATGCCAGTGATTCCTCATTCTGGTGATCACCATTTCAGGATTAGTTCCACTTCCGAAAAAAGAAAGAATTGTGTGTGTGTGTGTGTGTGTGTGTGTGTGTGTTTTATACTAAACGCCTTTTCGTTTAAAGAGTTGGGCCTTTTGGCACAAAGAATATTTTATGGAAATACCTAAGACAAGTAGGCTACTCCTACTTGGTCTCATGCTGGGGAGGCAAAATTTATATCCTCCGGACAATAAAGACCAAAATAGTTTTATTATAACTCAAAACGGCCAAGCCTTCACAGAGACCGAATCTTAAAGACACGAACTTACAAGCTGGCTCCCACAAACAAGACTGACCATATTAAACCAAAATAAACAGTGAAAAATAATCCGTATATAAAGACAAATCCACAGATCACAACAAACAGTATAAGTAAAAAATACCAAGTAAAATGCTCATGAGTATCCGCAAGAAAAGCACTCGGTTAAAAAAACAAACTCGGAATTCAAATGGAATTTCCATTAAGCAAAACGTAAAACGTATCCATAGCCTTATTTTCCTTTCTCACCATTGGACCATAATACAGCAACTATGGAGAATAATTCCTACTTAAGTTTGGAAAATGATTTATATGAAGGTATCTCCGAACGAGTTTTGTAATGGTGCTTGTGGTCCCCAGTGTCAGACCTTTCCATCTCAACTCTCTCTTATATTACCATAATTTTTGACAATTTGAGTACACAAATACGGAAAACGTAAGAATTAAGAATTGAATAATATGAAGCGTAACTAAAAACAACATCAATAATTAAATAATTTAAACCTTTAAAACCGAAATTTCTCTAGATAAATAAATACTACGTAGGCTATTGGGCCTCATTTTCAACCAATGCCTTGCACTGAATTGCAGAATTTGTTGCAATTATCAATGACGTCTGGCCATGCTACCGGAAATGGGCGTGAAGCCGACGCTTAACAAACCTCTTTAATCAGGTTTCTGGACCAATGCGATGGGTTTATTTGTCGCAAATGTGGACAAAACCCTTTTGATCAATCAACGATTTACCAGCGAAACTCATAAATCACATGCACTTATTTATATTTGTTTGAGGAATATCTCAGTTTTCATTTTTATACGATGAATCTTCACAGAAGGCAAAGCAGCTTCAGAACACTCGTTTCCGAACCGACAGCTTTCCGATACTCCTGAAAACAAGTCTCATTAAAACTAATCACTCATGAGCAAATATACGTTGCAAATTCGACCGCACACTTTGAAAGCCTTAGCTGGTCTCATCCAATACGACAGTTGACGAAAACAATATACGAATGAAGCACACCTTTCAAAGAAAGAGGACATTTTCAGACCGTAGCGCACACTTCAAAAACAATCTTCGGTTTAAAAGCGCCTTTTTTTCGATATACTACCCTGAAAAATAGTTTTCGAATCAAATGCACCCTACAGAATAACAACTCTCAAATGACGATCGTCCTCGAGATTAATGATTTTCGTTTAACTGAACAATTTTCATATCAACTTCCTCCATCAAGGAAACAACTGGTGACTTAGGAAATACACTGCTCAACATAACTTTCGAATGAAATGCAGCCTCCAAAGCAACATTTCTTTCCGAGTTGAACGCACCTCTCATAATAAACAGAAACTTTTACAATCTCAGGCACTTTTCAGAACCTCAACGGCGAAGCAAAGAACAAAACCAAATAAATACTCAAGGTCTGCGCCAACGCGAAAGTACTGTGGGCGGCCTGTTTTTGTCAGTATAATTACCAGATTGTCTCGTGCTATTATTAACTGGGTAAATGGAGGAGTACTCCAGTAACAAAGCGCCAGTACCTAAATATTCGAAGTAATTAACCTGCAAGTCAGTTGTGTTTAGCAGCATCATAACGAGAGGGAAATTACTGCGGCCGCAAAACGCCAAATCACAGATAAGAGCTTCTTAATTGAAATTCCTCTCGCAAACTCCAAAGGAAAATGTAATGAAACTCATTCTTCTCGGATTAAGTAAAGGATCCCATTAAATAAAGGAGTCCAGTAAATAAACGAGTCATCTTTAAGGGCGCTGTAGGTTGAGCAAGAACTCCAGTTGCTAACTCCTACAACATTATGGCGGGTCTATCTACGGCTTGGTAACAGCTTTTAGCTTTCAGTAAAAGAAAGCTATTGTGACGGCTTTGTCTATCCGTCGGCACTTTTTCTGTCCGCCTTTAGATCTTAAAAACTACCGAGCTAGAGGGCTGCAAATTGGTATGGTGATCATCCACCCTCCAATCATAAATAATACCAAATTGCCAAGACCTAGCCTCAGTAATTTTTTTTTAAATTTAAAGTTAAAGTTAGCTATTAGCGTGTGTCTGGCATCACTATAGGACAGGCCATCACCAAGCAGTAGTTGAAAGTTTCATTGGCCGTGACTCATACAGCATTATACGCTATACAGAAAACTCGATTGCACAAAGAAACTTCGGGGGATTTTGTACTTTTTTATCAAATCAAAAAAAGGAAAATATTATTATTAAATTATTAATGACTGGTATACTCACGTCGTCAAAATGACGGTAAAACAGGAAAGGCTGGAGACGGCAAATCCGATCACTAAAAAAGGACGGCATTTTACAAGCGGGTAGAGTCGATCGAGACAAAAAGTCCCGACCCCAAGGACTTCATGCACCGTCTGCTTTCTTATAAAGGGATCAGTGAAAAAGCCCGACACCTCCACCCCCACCCCGACCCCCAGCCTGACGTCGTCAAGTCTAAGCGTGGTTTTCATTATCAGTACACTATGGATAACTCACTATTAAATAGCCTACAGTAAATCAGATACATAATGATATCAATTCTCAGTTAACGGGATTATACCATTAATATTATCAATTTTAAAACAAATATTTATCAAAGAAATTGTAAGAGACGGGAAAAAAATTCCACATAAATAAATCATACACCAAATTAGACCAACCTAAATATCACCCGAATAATTTATGCACTACATTCCCTGTAAAATGAGACAGGCATGCAACCCCAAACCAGGCCACATCAAAGTCATATATAAATAAATATATAAACACAAAATGAATAAACAAACAAAAAATATATAACAATAAATAAGGGTTAATGGATTTGCCTCGTTAGGCGACTTTAAACCGGTTATTTAAAAAACACCAGATCATATAAATCACGGGGCAGAGAGGAAGGCAATAAATTCCAAGGCCTGCAAGTGAATATAATGAAAGACGGCCAACCCCCGCCGGCATCCATAGAGATAGAGCAATTATTCAATATGAGAGAGAGAGGAAGAGAGGGAGAGGGAGAAGAGAGACGAGAGAGAGAGAGAGAGAGAGAGAGAGAGAGAGAGGCTCAGGAAGAATAAATATAATGACATGAGCAAAAGAAACGATTTTAAACAGATGATCACATTGCAACAGAGGAAGCAGCAAGAAAAAGTTCACAATGTTCCTTCCATCTGATGTGGATTTATTACGCCGACATTTTTATCCAGATCCACATTCACACATATGAATAAATACACTTAATACAAACACATACAAACATTCAGCTACAAATGTCGCTTAATATCTAATTTGCGTGACTACGGGAATATCACCGAAAGAAAATTATATGTGATAAATGGAATGGTACCTAAGTGACATGCACCCCCGACAAAAAAAAAAAAAAAAAAAAAAATATATATATATATATATATATATATATATATATATATATATATATATATATATATATATATATATATATATATATATATATATCTATATATATATATATATATATATATATTATATATAATTACACGCATCATATAAACACAACATACACACACACACACACACACACACACACACATATATATATATATATATATATATATATATATATATATATATATCATATATATATATATATATATATATATATCTATATATATATATATAATATATATATATATATATTAGTAGTGTGTGTGTGTGTGCGAATGAGAGAGTAAGATTATTCCTATCATTAGCAAGCTCACCGGATCCCACTGTTAGACACACAGCATTAGCCCTAAAGATTTGTTCTTAAGCAGAAACTGAAAATAGCAAAAAAGTAAACCTACATAAAAGGCGACTAAATAAGCAGACTTGAGTAAAGGAAAAGACAGAAGGCAACGCAGCTGGGACCCAAAAGGAGACACTCCACAGAAAATTTAATACCGGACACTGTATTGAATCAATTGAATATAGAATCTAGGCCAAAGGCCAAGCACTGGGACCTATGAGGTCATTCAGGGCTGAAACGGAAACTGACAGTGAAAGGTTTGAAAGATGTAACAGGAGAAAGACGTCGCAGCTGCACTACGAATCAATTGTTTGGAGACGCTGGAAAAGGAGAGACTAAGAAAGGAGGTACGATAAAAGGAGCGAAAGTGGCTGCAGCTAGAGACCGAGAACGCTGCAAAAAAAACCTTAAGTAATGCTTATAGTGCGGGTATTACTCAAGGCACTACAGTATGCCGTGCAAGGCTCACTGTTCGCTGTAACTGTCCCACCGCCCCCTACAACTCGCACCGCCGAAAGGTGACGCAATACGATATTTAAGAAGGTGGAGGATGATCTGCAATCTATAACTTTTTCAATGGCTTTATCAAATTTTCTGGCGTCGCTCACTTTGGTATTTTATGAAATTCATGTAGTAAGAAGGACTTCGGAGGAGGCTGGAATTGAAACAATATTCGCAGAGATATCCTTCCGGCCAATATCCTGGTGATTTAAGCCTATGAAATGGATCCAGTTGTAATTTCGGGCAGTTCTTTTCCATTCTGCAACATCTATGCATTCGGTTTTGAATAACATGCATTTAGAGGGAAGTGCAACCGCTGCAGAATAATAGAATGGAAGACGTAGGCCTGCAATGCGATTAGATGTATTGGGCATAAATTAGAATTTGAACGTGTACTTGAATTAGGGGAAAAAAATAAATAAATGAAAATACTCTGTATACAAGAGAATTCTAAATGTGGCAAAAATCGATTGCATAGAATAGTCCGTTAAATTAGTTAAAATCTATTTTTACTCTCATTATTGCTGCAAACAAATGACAAAGCAGTGGATTCGCAAGCAATACAAAACACCTTACTGTACACTGACTTCAAAAATGACGTTGCAAAGGAATTGTTTCGGAGTTTCGTTGGACTTTGTAATTCAAGGAATTTGCAAAAGTACTTCAGGCCCTTAACAGCCCCACTGAAACCACGAACATCTGAGTTAAATCGATAGGTCTTTCAATAAGCGTTAGCGTTTTGTAAGTTTTACTGTTTGAAGTTCTTGTCATTTGTTTACAAATTCCTTTTATTGCAAGTAATCTGCGATATATTGAAGTTCGCCGCTCTATGTGCAAGTTCGAAATAGCCCCCCCCGCGCCCCCCCAAAAAAAAGTCGGGTGGAAGGGAATCTTCGGGGGATGGAGGGAGGGGGTGGATTGTGGAAGGCAAAGGCAGTTTGGGAAAAGCAACTTGTTCCGTGAAGTTCTGGATTCTATTTACTCTTTAGATGCTCTCCAATCGCTTTCATATTTCCCACTCACGGAGCAACGATTGAGAGAGAGAGAGAGAGAGAGAGAGAGAGAGCAGATGTAACTGAATATTTGAGAGGGAAAGAGAGAAGCTCGCTAACAGACAACATTCCCCGAGTAGCGTTTCGGCCTCAAATCTCGCCTCTGCATTGCACACTGTGAGACTCGATAATTCTCGGGCCAATCTGAGATCAGATGAAACGGACCGAAAAGCTTGATATTTGGTGGCGAAAGAGACTGAGAATCTCGCCAAAGGAGAAAGGGGACGTAGGGACTTTGGAGGCGGGGGTAGGGGCGGGGGCGGCCAGATAGATGGTGGTAGAAAGGGACGGACGTCTGCTAGGCGGAAAGCGAATGGTGCTTTTCGTAAAGGTTCTAATGGAGGGAGAAGTAGTTAACTACTCTCGGAGGTCCATCTCGGCAGGAGACGCCCTTCTGCAGCACCAGTAACGTCAACGATGGGCGGGGAGAGGTGGTGGTCGTGGTAGGGTGTGGGTGTGTGGCAGAGAGAGTTTGGGAGAAGCGGGGGTGGGGGGGGGGGATTGACCAAGGGAGGGTGAAGGGGCTGTAGTAGTCACCCCAAACATTAAACCGACCGCGAGGCGCTCGGAGGTAGCGCCGCTTACACGCAACAGTTATCAAACTAACCTGATTTGCGTATCAGATCGGGAGACAGTGGCCAGTCGTTCGGGAGGCCCACCAATCGGACCCCTTCGCTCTAGGGCAGTTTGGCGAAGGTTTTATTACCCCTTCTCGTTCCCCAACAATCGTATTTATTTTGCGTATTGTTCGCCTGGGATGGGCGCCTATTACGCCCTCAAGTGTTCGTAGGTATTTACGCCCAGCTGGAAACTGCTTGGGGCCTCATCTGTGTTTGCTTATGTTGGAGGCGAGTTGAGGGTTGACCTAGGCTGCCTGTGTACTCGAGTGTGGTCGGCCGTGAAGGCATGCTCCATCTGCCTATACACTACTATGTCTGTATGGATGTGACGACTTATGTATGTTTGTATGTATGTAAGTATGTGTACAACTTGGGTATGTATGTATTCATGCATGCATGCAACTTTTTTTGCTTGTATGCATGTATGTATTTATAAACCTTCATACGTTTGCTAAATCTACTTTCTTCTTTCCTCATTTGCATTTCTTAAAACACTATTCGCAAACAACTGTAATTTAAGCAATTGCATATCTATGATTATTTGCGTAATATGCCTACTTATAGAAACAATACATACCCTTCGTTTCTATTTCGGTATATCAACGTAACGTCCTTATGGTGAAGTTTATAGAACTCCAGTCCTTTAAAAATAAATCATCAATGACAAGCATTCAAAATTATTCCCAACTTGATTATTCAAAGCAGGTTGACTTAATTATCAGACTTCTTCAAGTATAATGCTAGATTCAGAGATACCACTTAAGTGTTTACTTCTGCTTATTGACGAGAGTGGTCATAACTCAAGTAATCACGATTAGGCCATGTGACCAACTAATGGGTAACCATGTCTTCATCAAATACATACGTGCCCAGACATAGTATATATATATATATAAATATATATATATATATATATATATTATATATATATATATAAATATGTGTGTGTAAATATATATTATAAACGCCAGTACACACACGTATATACACACATACGTGTGAGCGTGTTTGTGTGCGTGTGCGCGCACGAGTGTAATTCTTTGTTTAATACCTATTTCATTATACCTTGGGAATATCTAACATGCAAAGAGAATTATAATTGGTAGCCGTATGGTCAAAATCCAATCTGTCGAAGTTTCTAAGCCAATGGACACGGTTGGAATTCTGGCTGGCGCAGATATACTTATGCCTTATAATTCCCTCCCTTTGGGTGTAAGTTATTATCATGGTACAAGAAATTTGATATTAAACGAATTTTGAGGCTTAATGTTCATTATATATATATATATATATATATATATATATATATATATATATATATATATATATATATATATATATATATAATGCAGAATCTACTGGTCATTTTTACCAGAAACAAATGTGATTGTAATAGCCACAATGTCCTCTTAACTTCTTGTATTTTTTGCGGTTTTTTTGGATACATTTGGCATTACAATTCCTTCAATTAAGTTCAAAGAAATATGAAGATACTAAGATGTCCGGTAGCGGGAAACGAACCCGCGATGCCATAATCACGAAGGGGTCACGTTACCAACCTGACACGGGAACCTGGACCTGTATGACTTTGTAGTGACAGGTGTATCCAAAAGAGCGCGAAGAATTCGAGAAGTTAAGAGGGCGTTGCGGGTGGCTATTACAATTATTATTAAACAATTATATAAATATAAATGAATATATATATATATATATATATATATATATATATATATATATATATATAATATATATATATATATATATCTAAAGCCCTTCACTTACACGAAGCAACGCTACTTCCCATGCGATACATAGACTGCACAGCAAAGAAATCACTTGGATATTTCAGCTGAGAACTGATAAAAAAAGTCACACCAACAGATGACAACTAATTCCATCAACGGCCGGTGGCAGCTGGTTCCTGGTTCCTTGGAGGCTATCGAGATTCAAGAATGACTTACATCTTATTTTTGGACCTTTGAGTCATGAGGATGATGGTGGTGGTGTTGGTGGTGGTGGTGGTGGTGGTGTTGGTGAGAGAGAGAGAGGAGAGAGAGAGAGAGAGAGAGAGAGAGAGAATATATGTCATTAGATTTTAGGTTATCATAACGACAAACGACAATATGAAAGAGGCTCACACCCTGAAATCTATTTTCAAGAAACTGAAACTGGTAAGACCGCCATCAATGTTTCCCGAAAAAGTGGAGCTTAAGTTTGAAAATTCAAATATTAAAGAACATAAGTAGAATTAACAGCAGACACAAGATGCTACTCACAGTGGCATCAAAGATCCTGAGCAGGAGTCAAACTGTTATTAATTAGGAAAACACAAAGAATATTAAACGAGGGCAATAAAGAATGACAGAATTTTATTACAGAATAATGAATGACATTTTTCAGACGGAAAGGAATGCAAATCTAGTTCAGTTTCATTTTGAAAAGTTCAAATAAATAATAAATACGTGAGCTAAACTTTTAATCCAAACATCGACAAATCTTAAAATCCTTATACATTTTCTTTATGAAAAAAGCAAATATTTTCATGAATGAAACAATTTCTTTTTTATTCACATAGTTTGAAAAACTTCCTTTTAACCTTCTATTTGGTTAGTTTTCTTGAGAAATTCATTATAAATTATGAAACAAAAGAACATGTATGGTGTTGGTGTGCCATCTCGGTGGCCGCGAGTTCGATTCTCGGGCATTCCACTGAGGAGTGAGATATGTTTATTTCTGGTGATAGAAGTTCACTCTCGACGTGGTTCGGAAGTCACGTAAAGTCGTTGGTCGTTGCTGAATAACGACGGGTTCCTTCCAACGTAAAAACACATACAAACATACAAAAATTAAATTGTAGCTATACAATTCATTTTTGGAGTAAAACCCCCTAGACTTAAAATACATCTGTTATTATACACTTGAATTAACGGGCTAGCTAATTAGTCACTATATTTATTGTTTGCTTTGTACGGACATCGCTTACTTAACAAATGAATGTCCTTTTGTTACGGACAATATTAACATATCCCAATTATGATAGGCTAACGGGAAGATATCCGGAATAAGACAAAACTTTCAGACTTAATGATACTAAGAGGGCTTGCAACCTGCAACCTGTGCCGTTAGGCTTTCGGGAGGTGTGGAACCGAAAGCTCACTGAAAGAATGACTGGAACCAGGAGCTTTTGGCACTCGATTTTTTTCTGGAGAAACAACACAAAGTGTCTTTTCATTATATTGAACAGAAATTTCTACAGAAGTCTTAATAGCTCAGGCAGACAAAGGCTGAGTATTTACTACAATGTCATCTCAAATGACTTCTTTTATAAGCAGACCGATCCAAAGGGTTTGACGGCGCAGTATAATAACAACGTGCGTCACCACAAACTGTGTGGGGTATGACGGGACTGTCGCCAACATCCCAACACCCTGTTGCCTGCTTTTCATCCCTTTTCTTCGCCTCTTGCTGCCCTACTCTTCTGCTGCTTTTCACCCCTCCTTCACAACTGTTCTGCTGCTTTTCAACCCTCCTACACAACTGTTCTGCTGCTTTTCAGCCCTCCTTCACAACTGCTCTGCTGCTTTTCACCCCTCCTTCACGACTGCCCGAGAAGTCGAGAAATTGGATGCAGTAGCCTAGTTAAAACAGCTTTATCATAATGACAAAAGCTGATAAAAGATAGAACAATACCAAGACCTCAAAATGGAAATGAGGATGGATAGCTGAAATGGAATTATTACCCATTATCCTGTGAGCACAAGAGGCAATACCAGAAGAACTAAGAACTGGAATGGACTGGACGCTCCAGAAAGGTGTCCAGTTGGCCACAACAAGGATGACTACGAGAACTGAATTCCTAAAAAAATATGGTAGCGTTTGCTAAATCCTCAATAATGATAATAATGATTTGTGTTAACGCTGCAAACTCATGATTAAATTTCTATATTAGCAATAAGAAATGATGATGAAAGCAAAGACTGAATACATAACGTATGAGCATTCAAAGAAGTTTTTCTTTAAACATGTTCATCGTCAAGTTTATAACCCCATAACTGAAACAAAATAACTTATCTTCTAGAAATATATTTAGGCTGAAAAAAAGCTTATTCAATGTCAACTTCTGTCACACTACTCGTCAACAGGTCGCCGCAAAATAGGCTATAATAATGCAGAGCCGTTTGTTCATAAATATCAAATGAATTCACCTGAATTACTGGAATTCAAGTCATTAGTGTCGCCGTGAGAGGATATCTAAAATGAACTTCATGTAAAACAACTGCTATAAAGAAAAAATCAAGACGACGATGCATCTTGGGCAAAAACATCACTAAAGAACGCCGAAGAAACCTCCGACCCCCATTTTTAATATACATCATGGATACACTGGGGTTTCAGATTCGTTACAGATTCTCATTCATTTTCTTTTTTGTTTCTTCTATCATCATTTGAATTTTACTGTCATTTTCTTAAAATATCCGTTGTAATTTATGTCACATACAGTTAATCAATGCTGACCAAGATTCTTAAATAAATTTTTTTTTTCATTCGATACATAAGATTATATAAACAATATTAACGTATAACTAAAATATGATAACGAGAAAATTGATGGAATAAGATTAATTTTTAAAACTAAAGTTCCCGAGAGGGCTTTCAACCTATTCTATAAAAGAAGTTTTCGGTGCGAGTGGAACCGAAGGCTCCCTGAAAGGATCAGTGGAATATCGAGGCAACCACTACTTCAGATTCGATCCTGAGGGATTTTTTTTTTTTATCTTTTATTTAAAAATATCTAATGTACACAACACATTATGTAAAAATATTTTAGTACATATGTTGGGAACAATATTTGGTTTTTTACATACAACACTTTATAACTTAAATAGCTCTTTTTTTATAATTGTACAAACATTCAGCGTACATTAATTTCATCATATTTGATAACAGTAGTCTTCAATTGAGTCACCTACAATAATTAATACCCTTCTTGAATAGAATTCGAACTAACAGACATTTAACCCTTCTGCACTGTTAGGGGTCTTTTTGACCGGAAAACAATTTTACATTAGCATATCCCTCTTGTTTTTAGAGATTGAAGCTTCATACCCTTGACTTTTCCTGACTTTAGGGGGTATTATGTTGCCTAAGTCTGATAAAATTTTTCCCAGTAGTTAATGAGCAGCAAAAAAAGTAACATCTAATCAGTTTGGGTCAAAATGACCCGTGCCTACTTTTTGCTATATTTGTTCCAAGTTTTTCACAAACTGCATCAAAGATGGTATGATTATTAGTGAAAAAGAAGAAAGAAAACCTGACATAATTGAATTTTACAATTCAACTAAAGGAGGAGTTGATAATTTAGACAAATTTGTTGCAACTTATAGGTCAAAGCGTCAGACAAAAAGATGGCCTATGGCCTTGTTTGATATCATAGTGGATGTGTCTGCCTACAATGCTTTTGTCCTTTGGAATATAGTACAACCTAACTGGAAGGGAAAAGCTACCTTCAAGAGAAGAACTAGGATTGGCCTTAGTCCGAGGTGTATTGTCTTCAAGTGTATCATTACCTAGGACGCCAAATTCCCGGCGAGTTGCTGAAACTGCAAGACCATCTATAGAATATGATAATTCTCAGTCTCAGGAAAGAGCTGCAAAGAGACAGCATTGTCATATGTGTAAAAATGACAACAAAGTAACCACAGTATATACGGTCTGCCGAAAAACTACATGTAAGCGGCATGCTGTTGTAACGTTCAAGTGCAATAATTGCAACTAATTCCTAATCTTCAATAAAGTAGGGTGGTTGGGAGGGTTAGGTGTGGGGTCTGAATGACACTCACTTCCACGTAGTAGTAATCAATTATGAACTTTGTATGGCAGAGAACTGTCAAAATTTATGAGACGGGTCATTTTGACCCGGAACAGATTAGATGTTACAAAATTTTAACAGACCACAAGGGTTAAGATGCAGCGGCTTCACCCAATATCCAATTCATTTTGGGATAAGACTTCATTTCCTATCCGTCTTGACCTCTTGTTGGTCATCACTGACCTAACTCACAATTACTAATCAGTGGTGGTCTGGCCTGCCCTGTAATTATTCATGGGTGGGTAGACAATCCGTAGTGTGTATTGGTGGCTAAGACATAACCATCGATGCATTTTCAAAGTGTTATGACAGCCTAAATAACCATTTTCCGAGTACTTTTCCAGTGCCTACAACTTATTTCTACATGTGGGATTCTTGTAATTATCTGATGACCTGATGACCGGTATTAGTAGTCTGGCCCACTAGGTTTTAGATTTAGGCAGTTTTTGCTTGGTAATGCTCTACTGGCTTAATCTGTCTTGACCTACTTGTCATAGGTCATGAGTAGACTATTACTGAACTCTCACTTGGTATGGATAGACCACTGATGATGACCTTGTTACTCCATGGGTGACCCGACTTCACTTAATGAAGGATAGTCTGACTTAATCGGACCCCTGGATTAGCTGTGGCAGTCATCGGTTGGTCAGACCTGAAGAGTAATTTGATGAATCCTTACACACACTTTAGTAGTAGATAGAGTTTTAATGCACTGATTCCACGACTACTTAGTATTATACCTCAAAAAACTTAGTAAGTAAAAAATGTAACTTGAAAGTCACGATTAAAACTCGGCAATTCTTTATTCTTTATATCGATAGCAGCCGCCTGGAAGTAGGTACGAAGTGCATAAAACCTTTTAGTATTTTGTGATTTACAAAGTCGATAAATAATCTACATTCAGGAATATCGACTGGTCTGTAGTGAAATTGGCAGCTATAAAAGCCCAATTCATCTTGAATGAAGTATAAAGGGGATTAACATAAATCGCCAAGTGCTAAAGTGCTAACACAATAATCCCGCGATTGATATTGAGGGTAGTTCAGCAACAAACCAATGATTACTTCAGTTGGTTCTTTAGAATAGCAAGAGATGTCATTCTATTCCATTATAATCAACGAGGAAGATGCATAACTTCTGCATCAGATTAACCCTATACTCATCTCACGAATATGAATAATTGCGCCTGACTCACCTCCTACTCATCCCACGAATATGAATAATTGCGCATTAACAATAATAATAAAAGCAAAAATAATAAAATAATAATAATGATAAGGCACTTCATAACTAGTTGTTTTTGCTACAGTGTACCTCACTTATTACTCAAATTAAAATTCCATTGCCTCCAGACATTTCGTTAACATAAACATAAAACATTTATGGTATCATCACATCTCCCTTTCAGCTCCCTGTCATTAAACGAGTGACTGAATAAAATGCATAATGAATGAATGAATAAATCAGCAAGGATAACAACGAGGGTTCAAACTCCGCCCAATCCGAGACCCTCCGGTTGCACCTGTACGACAAATTAAGGCATCCGGCAGCTCAGTCGTCAAGATGAATACTGAAGTCACGAGGGGACAAAAGATACTCCGGTACAGGTACAACATGGCACCTTAACAGACGACTGTCAGTCATCGTTTGCTCAAAGTGAGAAGAGCAAGAGACAAGGATCAAATCAAATCAGACGAAATTCAGCTTTGATTCAATTACTACTAAATTTCATATTATATATATATATATATATATATATATATATATATATATATATATATATATATATATATATATATATATATATATATATATATATATATATATATATATATATATATATATATATATATATATATATATATGATATATATATATATATGATATATATTATATTATATATATATATATATATATATATATATATATATATATATATATTAGATTTAGATTTTTAGATTTATCTTCCCGCCACTGGCCAGTGGCATAAGGCTGATACAGTTTCTCTCCATCTGTCTCTATCCCGAGCCATTTCCCTCGCTTCCTCTAAGTTTTGGATTTCATCCTCAAGATCCCTGACAATTATGTCTATCCACCTCGTTCTTGGTCTACCCAGCGGTCTTCTTCCTATTTGTACTGCTCTCAGTGCTCTCCTGGGGTCTCTATTCTCTTCCATCCTCTCAACATGTCCAAACCATTTCAACCTTCCCCTCTTCAACCTGGTACTGACTGGCCTTTGCCTCAATCTCACCCTGATGTCTTCATTTCTAACATAATCATCCCATTTAATGCCAAGTATTCTTCTCAGCAGTTTCATCTCAAAAGCATCCAACCTTTTCTCCTCTGTTCTGTCAGTGCCCAGGTGGACGAGCCATACATCAGGACTGGTAGTACTACTGCATTGAATATTCTCATCTTAGTTCTCAAGCTGATTTCATGCCTCGACCAAACGTTTTTTCTCAGAACCTCAAAAGCTCTTGCTGCTCCTAGTTTTCTTCTTTGTATATCTTCAACTTGCCTCCCGTCTGCTGTTACCACACTTCCCAAGTAAACAAACTTCTCAACTTGCTTGAGTTCCTGTCCTCTGATTGTCATATCCTCCATGTGCACCCAATCATCATCCTTACTCACAACCATGATCTCGCTCTTCTTTGTGCTGATGTTCAAGCCAAAATTCTGTGTCTCTGTCTCCATCCTCATTACCATACCTACCAGCACCAGCCACGTATCAGCAACCAACGCAACATCATCAGCAAAGTCCAAATCCATAAAAACTTCTCCACCAATACTAGCCCCTCTGTTTTCATTCTCCATCACTCTTCTCATTATATGGTCAATATATACATTAACAAGGTGGGTGACATAACACATCCCTGTCTTAGCCCACTTCCAACTGGGAACCATTCACTTTGCTGTCCATCCAGCTGTACACAGCTGCACACTCCTTGGTACCAGTTCTTTAGTATCCTTATCACTTTCAGTGGTATACCATAGTGTTCTGCCACTCTCCACATTCCATCTCTCCATACTGAATCATACGCTTTCTCCAAGTCTATAAAAGCACAGAATATTGGCTTTGCATACTCCCATCTCTTCTCAATTATCTGTCTTAAGGTGAAAATTTGATCCACTGTTGACCTTCCACTTCTAAAACCACACTGCTGTTCTCTAGTTTCTCTTCTACTAT
>NC_087203.1:62435234-62437734 GCF_015104395.2 Macrobrachium nipponense | reverse complement strand
GAAGCCTCTACTTTTTCAAAGGGATTCAGTATTTCTAATAACGCGCGTATTGGTAATCTGGAAATGCGACTAATCCAAAAAGCGAGATTAGTAAGATTATAATACAAATTTAATTGTAAAAGGGAATTATGATACATATTTGACTCAAATACAATAAGCATTTATCATATTTCATTTTACCGAAGATACTGAAGTTGACAAGATTCTTCATGAAATTTCAGTCGCTTGTAAAATTTCTCCTTTCCGTGATGAATTTTGTTTTTGTTTTTGTTTAGCTTCTTTCATAGAGTTCTGCTTCGTGAACGATATATTATTTGAGCAGAAAGCCATTGAACAATTCTGACCTAACAGTAAATTTTCCATAATATTTTAGTCGATTAAAAAACCTTCCTCTTCCGTTATAAATTCTAATACATTTTGCCATGAGATTCAGTAATGAGTATATTTGTTATACCAAAAATAGAGAGAGAAATAAATTCAATTTCTCGTTTTACCCTGATGGGACTTTTTGCAACTACTCAGTCTAACAGACAAACAAGTATTCCAATAAGAAAAATACTACGAATACTCTTGGAATATTGGGCGCCATTCCAAAAGCATCTACACCGAGTGTAAGTAAACACCAGACTTTTCCTAATGATATTGATTAATACCCGTGGCCAAATCATCATGAAAAAATATGGGTATCGAAAAAAAATTAAATTTGATGAATACAAAATGCTATAACAAATTGTTCTTGCACAGGTAATCATAATTGACTGATACACTTGGTTTAAATAAATAATTCCTTATAACAGTAAGGAAGTCATCATTAAAGCAACAATTTCTTTTCTCACACATATATACATGTATTATATACATATAGTCTGTCAATCATACATTATTTCAACGCGGTGCTGACTTTCTTTTTATTTTCAGTATTTTGAACTTTCAGAAAAATAATTCATGCATAGAGTAAACTGCATAATTTATTACTTCATCAATACCTTATTCCATATATAAAACACTACATGCAAATTTATAATATTTTAATAATAATAGAGGGCTGAATAATAATATGGTAATGATAGGTTTCTAGCAACTTTAAAACATACGTATACTATATTTTCAATGAAATTATTTTTCTAAAATAATTACTTTTATGTAATTATCGCTCTTCATTCGATGGTAATTTTTTTTAATAAATCATCGACCCTCATCATTACTTTTTTCAGCCTCTGGATAAAGTTCTGGTAGCCGGGATTATGCTTCATTATTTTTCATTCGATGCAGCGCCCTACCGATTTCTAGGATAAAAAAAAATAGAAAAAAAAGTGAAAAATATATTTTTCTATCCGGTCACAAATCCAGTTGTATATTTTTAGCGGCTTTCCAAATTATCGCGGCTCTAAAATCGGGGAGGGTTTTCTAATATTTTCATGTTGTAAATAATCGAACAGGGTTAGAAATCTTTATCGCCCTGATTAACATTCGGCCTAAGCAAAGTTGCGCTTTTTTATGCGAGTATATTTTGTTTGCAGAAAGATTAACACTTTTCAAAAATTCATATCGCTTTCCTATTGGTCGGCGGGTAACCGTCGCCGGGCGGACGCTTTCGCCGATTGGTTGGCGCCAAAAGTGCCGCTACTTCAGAAGAAAGTACTCTCTCCTTATTGGCTATTAAGGTGGACGGCTAAGACACCTTCCGGAAGTTGCACTCTCTCATTGGTCAGTGGATAAAAGACGTTGTTACGTCACAAGAAAGTACACTTTTATGATTGGTTTACTTCGAATGACGTCATAAACGATAAGTAAAAGAGTCTATTTGCATCCGAAGGAAAGAAATAGAAGAGCTGGAGGAAAAAAAAGTTAGAGCCGACCGTTTAGCGAGGGTCTATTGGGATGGCCCAAGTTTGGCATATTTTTCAACGACTGGGCGTAAAAGATCCATTACTTTATTTACATTAACGACCCCTTAAACTTCCGAAAAAAAGTTGGCACTGTGCCACTTTACTTCCATCTCAACTACGTAGGCCCTTTCCATGCCTATACAAACCGGACGAAGAAGATATAACAGTAGCACATTAAATGAAAATTCTGCCGTCTTCTTCTGCTTCCTCTTTTCTTTTTCCCCAACTTTTGAGAAATTCATATGAGACTTTCCCCTCCTTGAGAAAATTCCAAGTGTTCTCATCCTCTAGGAATACAAATCTCTCCGCTTCGAGTATTAGGAAATATATATACATCTATTTCACTCTTACTTGCCTCCCATACAAGAAATAAAAGGCAAATATTTATTCATTTCACCTCATTCCGGTTCATTTTTGTGGTTGAAAACGTGATGAAAAGCCGCTTCGAAACTACAGCAGCTCTCTCTCTCTCTCTCTCTCTCTCTCTCTCTCTCTCTCTCTTCACACACGCAGAAATGTATGAATAATAAAAACGTATCACACTACAGCAAGTCATAATGAAAATAGTTTCTGACTTTAGTAATGGGAACTATCGATTCAGCGCCTACTTT
>NC_087203.1:62427734-62430234 GCF_015104395.2 Macrobrachium nipponense | reverse complement strand
CAGTGATGGGAAAAAAGAGAACACGGGAATTCATTTGTTTAAGGAGCGTCTTAACCAGTAAAAATATTCTGAGAAACATTTCACAGGCGATTTCGAAGAGGGACATATCCCGAGATGTTTCTGACAAATAAATTGGAGAAGTAAAAATTGCCTGTGCATAACAAGGAGTTTTTCAGTAAAAGAGTTCAGCCAAAGTAAGAATGCAGCAAAAAAAAAAAAAAAAAAAATCTGTTAACAAGTCACTTGCAGACAGGATATTTGTTATGAAAATGACCAGATATATATGCAAAAAAATATTTTTAAACATATAAAACCGAATAACTGGTTATGAATACAAAGTAATTCAAAGAGCTACGATAAAAAACACAGCTGAATACATAATACTTTGCGTTTAAGCTGTTAAGTACAAATGAAGGAAAAAACGAATTCAGAATATCAAATAAAATACAAATGTATAAAGTTAAAAATACTTTGAATATAGAGGACCATGAATAAAATTACGAAAACTATATAATATAAAATACAAATATGTAAAAAAATTTTCCTTACCGGAGAATACTTAAATAAAACAATATGAATAATTCATTCTGAATATGACACAATATCCACAGTACAAAAATTTTAAACAGTATTAAAAATACAAGTTAAAGTACGTTCAACATATGCAAGCAAGAAAAGGAGGAAAACAAAAGCATGACGGCATTTCATCTGAAATGATTTAGTCATGTTAACCGAAGGCAAAATTACGCAACTTAATTCTCCACGACAATATTCTGTTGCAATCTGAAGCAAATAGAATAGGAAATACATCATCTGACCTTTAACATGCTTGGTTATATTTACAAAGGCTCAGTCTACTTACAATTATAAACATACATACATACATACATACATACATATACATATATACACACACATATTACATATATATATATATATATATATATATATATATATATATATATATATATATATATATATATATATATATATAATATACAGGTGATTTGTTTCGAAATTAGAGCCCCCCTCTACAGCATAAACATAAATTTCGAAACACCCTCTATATATATAAATATATATATCTATGTATATATATATATAAATATATGTATATATATATATATATCTATATATATATATATATATATATATATATATAGATATATCTATATAACTATGAGTCATATCACATTACCGTGATTCATATACATACATCGAGCTACAAATGTCCTTTAATATCTGATTCGCTCTACCTCGGAATTAATATATTTTCATATATACTTAACCGAAAGGGTATTTTTTAGGCGATATAAGAATTGTAGGCTCCCGGGCGCAGACCCTTGAAACCTTACCAAGCATTCAGGAAATTTCACAACTTGGTGATAGCGCACGTCATCGCTGATATCATCCAACTTTGCAGCCCAAATGATGTCCTTTTTATGATCTGGGTTCCTGACTGTGTAAATGAAGAATTCATCTGATATGGCAACATGGAAAAAGTCAGCTTCATCACAATCTTTAAGAAATGAACCACAAAACCATGCACAGTCTCCTCTCTGATGCCGAGAGATGTTGGGCTTGCTGATAACAAGAAATGGCTTGATACCAGTTTTTTCAACTCACGATATACAGCACTATAATTTCTCCTTTCCCCTTTTCGTTTCTAGTTCAAGCGCCAATTTACATAAAGACTTTCTTGGTCTACCCACTGCCTCAGCTATGATGTCTATTGACTTCTGAGAAAGGACTTCAGGCCTTCCCCTTCCAAGATTCTCACTCTTTTCGCAATGACAGTCATATGGATTTTTGTTCCTGTTTCTTTTAACAAAGGATTCATCTCTTTTAATGTATTTAGCTATCCAGGAACGAGAAATGAAGGATGCGCAAGCATCCCTGGCCTCTCTGAAGGTTATAACCCGGATTCGGTCAATCCATCTGATTTCCTCCGAGTCGTTAGCCCTGGCTGTATCTAACTCCGACACTCAGTCTGAAATACAAATGTAAAATGAAAAATAGCTTAATAGAAACTTAAGATAATGTACTTGGAGATAGGCTATAGCAGAAAACTTCATAACTTTCCATTTGTTCTGTGGAGGGGGGTTCTCATTTCGAAACACCCATGTATATATATATATATATATATATATATATATATATATATATATATATATATATATATATATATATATATATATATATATATATATTAGTGTGTGTGTTTGCGCGCGCACGGGTTAATAATTTTTTTTTTTTACATCGAGTCTTTTTCCCCCCAAAAAGCACAAGGCAATGTTCACTGCCCAAATTACATTTTGGCAGCCGAATCGCGAGTGAACCCTCTGTACTGAAGACTTCAACCAAAACGCCTTCCTTAAATTCAACACCGGCAGAGAAGGTGGCTCATAACCAGTATACTGAGCCCTCATACAAATACTGCATCATTCAGTTATTTGTCTTGGAGTATGAAAGGAAGATATCAAACTTGACTGCTAGCAAT
>NC_087203.1:62382734-62412734 GCF_015104395.2 Macrobrachium nipponense | reverse complement strand
CAAGAAGCTAAGGGGAGGGGGCATCATCACAACATACGCTCCTCCAAAGAGCACATAAAAATATTAGCAAGTTCCCGGACAGTGGGGATTCCCTTGCTCTTCTTCCACTTGTCTGTATAAAAGCCATTAAAAATGAAAGTCGGTAAAATGAAAGGCTTTTTATACACACAATTGAAGGAGTAGCAATGGATCCCCACTGGGGTCCGACCTTGCCTAATATTTTTATGTGCTCTTTTGGAGGAGCGTATTTTGATGATTGCCCCCTTAGCTTCTTGCTCAGTTTTATGCGTAATACGTTGATGACACTTTCGCCTTATTCCGAAACAAGTTTAATGCGGAACAATTCTTAGAATTTGTCAATACCCTACACCCTAATATCAGATTTACACTCGATGAAGAAGAAAATAACAAGCTTCCCTTTCTGGATGTTCTAGTGTCCAGGAACGAGGAAGGCTTCTACACGGGTGTTTTTAGAAAAAAGACTTTTTACTGGGTTAGGTATCAACTTTTATAGTTCTTGCTTTTATAATTTTAAACTTAATACTATCTCAACTCTCCTACACAGGGCCTTTACCCATACCTCTAATTGGTTTACTTTTAATGAAGAAATTAACTTTCTTTCCCAATATCTTAAAAATAACTGCTTTCCAGACAAACTTTTATTCAAAATGCTTAAGAAAATGCTTGATGCCCGATTCATAGAGGTGCCAACGGTTTTGACAGTCCCAAAGTTAAAAATCTTTGCTAGCTTCCCTTTTCTTCATGACAACCTCTTCAGAAAAAAGTTCCTGGCAATTATTCAAAAGGAATTCCCGGCACTGAACCTAAAAATCGTCCCAAAAAATCCATTACTATCGGATCCCTGTTTAAGACGAAAGACCGCCTTAGTCCTCTTCTAAAATCTAATGTTGTATATAAATATACGTGCCCGAGATGTGATCACGGGACTTATGTGGGTTGTACGAAGAGGTTACTAAAAGTGAGAATAGATTCTCACAGGGGCTTAAGTTTTAGAACGGGCAGCAGATTAACAAACCCCGAACAGTCAAATATCAGAAATCACTCTAAATTATGTAAAACATATATTAATGATAAGGATTTTATTATTATAGGCCAAACGCAAAACGAAAACGACCTAACAACCTTGGAATCCATTATGATAAAAAAGATAGTTCCGTCCTTAAATGCGCAATCCTCCTCTGTTCAGTTGTTTATCGCCTAGAGTGCTTGTTTATTTTTATTTTTCTAAAAATTCTCTCAGTCACTGCCCGTCCATTTGCGAGGATAAGGTATAGAATAGCCTTACTGTTTTAGTGTTATTTATTTATTTTTAATTTTTTTTTTTTACACCCATATCGGTAAGTTTTTGCTTCTACTTTTTTTTCTGGTAATTTTTAGATATTTTAATGTAACTGTACTGTAATTTAGCGCTCAGTATGTTTTTCTGTTTTAAGAGATTCATAAATTTTTAAATGTTCTACATTCTGATGTTGATGTTCATTGAATTTTTAAATATTGCGTAATTTTATGAATTATGCAGTGCGTAGTTTAATGTTCGTGTGTTTATCTTTAATTATAGCCTTGAGAATGCGACTATGAGTCGTGAAACGTCGGCGAAATAAATGTACCTGAGTACGATGCCTTTCCCTATGGTTCCCCTGATGAGATATACATATATATATATATATATATATGATATATATATATATATATATATATATATATATATATATATATATATATATATATATATATATATATATATATATATTTATATATATATCTATATATATATATATATATATATGTATATATATATATATATATATATATATATATATATATATATATATATATATATATATATATATATATATATATATATATATATATATATATATATATATATATGCATAAACCAGAAAATGTCTGTTTGTTTGTGTCAACGCCATACAAATCCATATTTCTTGACTGATTTTGGAGAGATTTTAAGAATGAGTCAATATCAAACCGGAGAAGGTCATGATGAAAACAGAATTAAAATTGGACTATTAGTTGGGTAAAGGGGGTGGGGGTGTGTGGGAAGGAGTGAAATGTAAAAATTACTGAAAACAACATATATTAGTCTCTAATCCATAGTTTTCGAGGTCGCTGAGATGAATAGTGACACTCCTGATGCCCATCAAGTCCAAGTTCAGCCCCAACAGGGAGAGCGCAGTGAGAAGGGGGTGACATGTAAAAATAATTGAAAACGACAGATATTTGTCTATAATGCATAGTTTTTGAGGTCACTGGGATGAATAGACACACTCCTGATGCCCATCAAGTCCAAGTTCAGCCCCAATAGGAATGGAGGGTGAGAAGCAGTGAAATATAATGTAAAAAATGCTGGACAATGTAATTGAAGCAACTATCTTAACAGGGAAGAGAGAGAGAGAGAGAGAGAGAGTTCATCGGTTGTCATTCAGAAATTTCCTGGGCAGTACCGGGTTGGTCAGCTGGTATATGTATACTAATAGTTTTAAACATGATAATGCACCAACAGCGATAGCGAGGGCAAAAATCTAATCGCATCGTTGAAATAAAGAGGCGGGGGAGGAAGGATCCCTGCCCCGGCCGCCGCCTCCGGTGAAATCGAGTAGGGGACACGTCCATTAAATCATGCTTAATTCGCGCTTTTTGCCGGCGCATATTCAATATCTGTCTATGATTGCCGAGTATCAGGTAACGTGTTTAAACATGTATTAAAAAAGCTTTCGGCGCGAAGCTCCAAATCCCATTGAGGTTAAATGAATACGACTCAACTGAGCCATTCGGACCAGAATCATTTTGAGGGGAAAATCGCTTCACCCCTCCCACCTCCCTTTCCTCCCCCTCCCCCTTCAACCTCTTCCCCCAATGGTCTTCATTCCCTATCCACCGAAAAAGGGCCCCTGCGACAGCAAGCACAAAGGGAAGGGGAAGGCAGTACGGGGGAGGGAATTACGTGGGGAGGGGGGGAGTTGCAAGTACGGGGGATGGGGAAGAGTGAGAGGTCCCGGGGGGTATGGGGGTGATTGGATATTGTAGGGGGGTTGCAGTAGTAGCGCCTGTTGTAAATATGATTAACGTTATTGATTGCCGTTGCCCTATCTATTCGTGACGTCATTATGACGCGTCTGGTGGGCGGTTAACCAAATCCCTCTGGGATTTCAACGGTACAGATTGGCAATTTTCACCAAAAAGAGATTGAAATAACGGAGACTTGGTAACAAAATGTTGCTTTGAATCTCCAGAACTTCTGGAAACAATTTGGTTAATGATGTCTGCGTAAGAGACAGTTCGACTAGAGCCCTGGCTGCCTACCAAAGCGAAAATGCAAAAACGAGGGTGACGCAATGTTTCAAAGCACAAGCAAATGGAACCATTTTGCAAACGGATCAAATTCGGGGAGGATAAAAAAAAAAAGAGAGTCTGTAATGGATAATGGATTTAAGTGCTTTTGGTATTAATTTCTTTTTAAATGACGAATCCAACCAGGTGAATAATATGATGGGAAAATTAGTTAGAGGCCCAATTTGAAGCCCAAATCGTTCGCCCCGCAAAATTTACGTGATGCGGCGAGACGGTCGGTGTGTTTCTTTATTTCTCTTCCTTTTTACTCTACATTTTCTTCCTGATTTTTCTAATTAGATGTTTCCACCAATTAAACATTTTAATTTTCTCGTGCGTGTATCTGAATGCTTCCTATCTTTAGGAAACTACCTTATCGTGATCAGTATTTCTGTTCATATTTTGTGTCTTTACTCAAATTTCATATCATTGGATGTTTAAGAAAATGGGAAATCTTAACGCTAAAATTATTTTATAGTCTTTGCACGAAAACAGAAACCAAAGCACCCCAATTTGGTTAAATTAAAAACGTGGTCTTGAATTTTAAAATATACAAGACGCTGAGCGTTTTGTATCCTAATTTGATGGATTTATATCTATAAGACGGTGTCTCACTTGTTAAGGTCAGAGAAACTATCTAAATTCAGAGTAACAGGAAGCATGTTACGAGCGATTTTGGGTTATCGCGAGATTAATTAGGCTGAGCAGGAATTTAGTTTTGAATAAATATTAATGTTTTTTCTCCAACAGCAAGAACAATAATGAGATAAAACAACACTTATACCAAGACCGACAACATAAAACACCATCCGTATTCGGTTGAGAATAACTCCGCCAGGCCTTGCAATGCTCCAGGCTGAAACAAAAAATAATTAAAAATGGAAAAATAAAATGTGACCTTAGCCATTGGTCATAAGACACACGCGTTCTGAGACAGTTAGATGCGAGTTCCTATTCTTACTAGCTCAGCATATATACGGAGACTGGAAGAAGAACCGAAAACTTTATTTTTAACATCAAGCTGAGTTAGTACCTTTGAATGATTAGCGCACTGTCATTTGAATTTTTCAACACTGAGCTAATACCGAAACTACTCTTATATACCCACCTATGAGAAGTTTACCCGTGGAAAAGTGCTTATCTTGGAATATGGCAGAGATGAATTCCAGATCGGAGGCGAGGTGATTTCAAATGGACATAATTCCTAAATTTGATGAAAATATTCCAGTTCTTGAGACAATGGATTATCTCAACGAACACGCTAATGCTTCGGACCAATCTTGGCCCCCTTTTACGCCATTTTCCTTTCCTACTTCCACGATTTTCCTGGTGCAATCTTCAACAAGAGTGCCACAAAATTATGAAATACTTGCCATAATGCATAAATTATTATAGTGCATGGTCTTCGTATTACACACACCCACACACACACACACACACACATACACACATATATGTATATATATATATATATATATATATATATTTATATAATACATATACATATATATATACATATATATATATATATAATACTATACATATATTCATATATATAGATATATATATATATATATATATATATATATATATATATATATAAATACATATACATATATTCTATATATATATATATATATATATATATATATATATATATATATATATATAAAATACATATACATATATATATATATATCTATATATATATATATATATATATATATATATATATATATATATATATATCTCTACACACAAACACACACACGTGTGTGTGTTTTCTCTTAGAGACCTGATTCAGAATACATTTCTGACTCACAGCCACCAGTATCAAAGGGTTGACAAGCTGGACGCCTTTTCCACCCCAACTTTGACTCACAGCGCTCAGCTCAGTACATAATTCGCCATTAATGTCATAGGAGTCACAGAAGGTTTCATTGGAAATAGCTCATTGCTCCCAAGTGAGATCCGAAACCAGAGGCTATTTACTAAGGCACGTATCCTACATGCCAAGACTTTCATAGGATTTAGAAAAAAAAAATCTGACTTTAGGAGGAGTGATAAACTCTCTTCGTATAAGAAGAGAGGAAAAACACAGGTTGTGAGAAAATTACTCAGAGAGAGAGAGAGAGAGAGAGAGAGAGAGAGAGAGAGAGAGAGAGAGAGAAATTTCCATTATGAGTAACCTGATAACTAATGACAACGGAAGAGATGAAACGAAGTTGTCAGACGAATAACAGAGGGACACGGGAGGAGGAGGAGGAGGAGGAGGAGGAGGAGGAGGAGGAGGAGGAGGAGGAGGAGGACATAGAACTCATAGAACTCAACGAAAAATTTGGTCAAAATCGTCAATGAGAAGGAGAGAGATGGAAAGAATAACTCAAGTATCAGACAAAACCCGTAACTCTTTAATTCAATTTCGTCAATGAAAGAAGAAGAGAGGCACTAGGTAACAATAACAAATATTGAAAAGTCATCGAAAACCTTGGTAACAAAGTGAGAAAGCAGTTTTGCGGCTCCGGAATAAAATATACGTTGAAAAACGAAATGTGAAAAATATTATAATCTGATTGTTTGTTTGTTTGTTTGTATGGTGTTTTTACGTTGCATGGAACCAGTGGTTATTCAGCAACGGGTATTTTAATCTGATAAACAAAACTTAGTGCAAACCTACAGTGAAATATTTGACACTTACGCTGGTCCCTTTGCTGGGCAAAATATTAATTAAATACTAGGAGGATAATACAGATTTAAATGTACTTGAATGAGAAGTTAAACTAAATTTCGCCAAGGAAGCTGGAGAAATACAATTGACAAAAAGTGAAAAAAAACAAAAAAAAATCCATACCGGTGAAACAATGTAATTTGCTTGAGAACTGCGTTGAAAATGTAGGAAAAATATATCCAAAACCAATTAATTACAAATTATGTAAGATTAAGTAAGGTACGATAAAACGGGAAAAAATTACGCTTGATATACTGAAATAAAAATACACAAGAAATAGCGAAGAAATTATAAAAGAATACGAAACAAAATTACTAGTTACAATTCAGAAATTAAATAAATTAGAGGGTCAAAAGAAATGAAAAATAATTAACACTTCTGTAGTAAAATACGCCCAAGAATTCTGGATAGCTGACTGAAATAAAAAAGGTTATGTCAATGATAAAGAACATATTCAAGAGCAAAGCAAGAGACTAATAACTAAAAAATATAACAATTAAATGACTAACCATAAAAACACCACAAGAGGCAACCCCGTATTACAGAGCAACAGCGGATCAATAACAATAAAACTAATGGCAGTGGTTGGTAATAATGAAGGTAATGATCCTTATGAAGCCAATCATCACTGTCAATACCTTCGTAATTAGCAGGAAAAAATACATTCGACTCATTATGCGTAATTCAATTTATTTGCTAATGATAATGTAATACCTTCAGGTGTACCGATTATCAACCTCTACATAAAGAGCTGGTTATTATTATTATTATTATTATTATTATTATTAGTTTTTATTTCTTATATAAAAATTATATATTTAATAATACACACACACACACATTACACATATATATATTAAATTTTATATATATATATATTATACTATATATATATATATATATATATATACATATATCTATATATCTATATATAATATATATATATATTTATTATATATATTATATTTTATATATACTATATATATATCTATATAATATATTTATTATATATATATATATATATATAATATATTAGTATATATATAAACATATATATAGATATATATATATATATATATATATATATATATATATATATATATATATATATATTATATATATCTATATATATATATATATATTTATACATATGATTGCAGTTATATATTACATATCAACTTTTCTGCTTCACTAGGGTGGGGCCAAAACATACAGCCTCCCAAATTCTAAGCAAGTCTTTTCTTGAAGTAAACAAACACAGATAGGTTCCAAGGTTCCATTTTTACAAAAGGATCTTGCAGTCTTAAAAAATAACCGACACCCAGACCAAGTATGCATTAATTTGATCTAAATAAAATGTCAACATGGTATAATACATATATACACAGATAAAGATCTGTATTTCGAGAAGACTTCGTGTGGGATGAGAGAGACACAGACGGTAGTGTTTGCTGTCATCTCACGAACATTTTGCACACACACAGACACACACACACACAAATGCACACTTACGCACAGTATTAACTTTCATAACGAAATGAAATTTAATGTGCAATTTTTTTTTACATATAGTAATCATAAAAACCAAATACCTGACAGAACTCTTTAAGATTTCTAAACAATTATGAAAAATAACTTTTTTAGTTATTACATTGCTCATAGTGTTACAGTTGTGGCCCACTGGCAATCGAAAGATATGAAGCAATACTGACACAAATCAAATTAATGGAATATACACATGATAAACTATTAAAAAACTAACAATATATATATATATATATATATATATATATATACATATATATATATATATATATATATATATATATATATATATACATATATACATAGATACATATATACATATATATATATATATATATATATATATATATATATATATACATACTAATAAGTGTTCATACAAATATAATAAATTCAAGCTAGGGTATCATAAATAATATATTAAACTTATAGATGATTAGTATTTAGTAATAAATCAAGATATATATATATATATATATATATATATATAATACTATATATACATATATATACGTATATATATACTGTGTATATATGTTTTTTTTTTTTATATATATATATATATATTATAATATTATTATATATATATTTAATTTATATATATATATATCTTCATCATAATATATACGTATATCACTATGTATCTATATTTATAATACTAAATTTATAAATGCATTCTAAATTAGATCTATATGTTTATTTTATTATAATAAGTACATTCAAGTGAAATACACAAAAAACTGGCAATATTTTTATTCAAAGTAACTAAATCAAATAAACCAAAATATACTAATTAACAAAATAATGAAATTGACAAAAAAAACAATAAACCAGAAGTTAAACAAATTATGCGAAATCAACAAGAATAGGCCACTAAACCTAAAAATTAATGAATATAAAAAATATTAAAATAAACAAAAAGTAATTAAGAACAATTAACACAAATATATAAAAGAACAAGAAAATGTAAATTAAGTAAAATTAGGCAATAGTACATGACAATTAACCACTAAGTTCCTGAAAAAAATAATTACGTAATTACATTAAATTCAAACTTATAAAATGATAATGAAGCGAAAATTGAATTCCATTTTGAATACCAATCACCTTATAGGGCTAAGTTGAAAGTAATTGCGCTGGGACATTCCTCCTAAATGTCATACACTATTAATAACAGTCAATTACTCTCAAGGAACCTACAGCCCATTTTACAAGTAGTCCAAAAATATCAAACAGCAAAAATAAAAAGAATATTTTCATTTCAACATTACTCAATTTCCCCTGGAAGTAGTTTATAACAAGTGTAATGAACATCAATTATGATGACGAAGGCTTCGATGATTGATCTTTAAATGTTTTTTATGATTTTCTTTGTCATGCCTTTATAATAATATAATAACAATACTAATGGCGTAGGTAGTGATGATGACATCGGCCCGGCGTTGCAACTGATCCTGTCTAATGGGCGAATTGACATTTTGAGAGAAAGTCAGTGAGTTTGCATAATTACGGTGATTATCATTACCATCGAGCATAAGAACTAAATGCTACGTGATTACGATATGCAAACACGACAGAGAGAGAGAGAGAGAGAGAGAGAGAGAGAGAGAGAGAGAGAGAGAGCAATTTGAAATATGACCTATGGACAGACAGATAGCAGATATAAATGCGGTATGCCAAATTTTAGAATTTGGAAAGGTTACTTATTATGAGAGAGAGAGAGAGAGAGAGAGAGAGAGAGAGAGAGGGGGGGGGGGGCGAATACGGTGTGCCAAATTTTAGATTTTGGAAAGCATACTTATTACGAGAGAGAGAGAGAGAGAGAGAGGAGAGAGAGAGAGAGAGAGACGCAGCTTAATGACATCAGAAGAGCAAAAGGCAGTCAAAAGCCAGCACCGCGGGTCCCCCAAAAGCGTCCCAGGCGGGTAGGTTTTAATCAGTCCGGAATCACCATGGCGTGAATAAACCTTTTGCTATTGTTCTCAGTGACATATGCACTCCCGTGTTCATATGAGATAACACTTCCTCTCTCTCTCTCTCTCTCTCTCTCTCTCTCTCTCTCTCTCTCTCTCTTCCCAGCAATGGAACGGGAGAGAGGATGGGCGGGGGGATGGGGGTGGTAGTATAGTGAAGGCAATCGTGGGACTTCTGCTGGTCTCTATTTTGTGGTTCTTTTTGGTCTTTTTCACGTCAGCTATACCACAAACGATGACGATGGCTGCTTTCAATTGTGACAGACAAAAGGAAAAGTAATGACATCCCGTAATATTACTCCAGCAAGCGGCGGCCGTCCACGCACTGGTGTCGAGAGAGATACCGTCGTCGGGTTCTTATTTCGAGCTACTCTTTGCAGTGTGGAGTACGCGAGGGTAATACACTTTGTGGACGTGAAAGGGCTTGCTTGCGGCAGACTCGATTTCATGGGAACTGCTCCTGGGGTGACAATATGTTTTTTGGTGCAGTGGTCAGCCTCGTAAGATCGGCTTTCATGGTCCTGGTTGTTGCTGTGTGTAGAATGGACTGCTGTGTTATTCATGGGGGTTTTGAGATAATAGATGATAGGTATAAATACCTGTCGGCACTGTGACATATAACATTTACGTCTTATTATGATTCATCCCTATCCCAAGGTTGAATTTCGGTAGATACAAAAGACATTATCTCTCTCTCTCTCTCTCTCTCTCTCTTCTCACCATATAAATCCCACGTGCAATAATTACCCTATCGCCTCTTTCTTCTCTTGGAACCTAGCTCCTTACCTCACCCCACCCCACCCTCCCTCTTTCTCTCTCCGTAGTCGAAACTAATCCTTGTGTTACGATCTTTGATGTCTTACCTTTCATTTCCATCAATAGCCGAGAAGCTGAGATGATGAACTAGGTCTGTGTGCTACCTACCAGCCTTAAGGCTACACAACTTAGCGAGGGGGCGCCGCCGATGGTCGGTCTCTTTGAACGCCCGCCTTTGTACCGTTTGCCCAACTTCGCCTCTTTCTAGGGTAGGTGGGTGGGTGGGTTGGTGAGCAGTGGCAAGTGAGGGAAGGGGAGAGGAGTGCCTTTCCAAGTCCGTCGAGTCCTTCAGGGGTGGGGGGAGGGTGAAGAGAAGGGGAGGGCGTAGGCAGCACATGGGAGGGAGTAATGAATGAAGGGGGGAGCTGAAAATGCCATATCAAGCCTGTCATAGGCTTCTACAGCAACCCCAATCCAACCTCCTCAAACCAAACTGGGCCCCCCACCCCCAACCCCCACAAAGCTAATTTGTAAAGGGGTCGTTCAAGAAAGGAGATGATGGGTAATAAAGCAGAGGGCAAAGGCTGTCGAAAAGGAATTAAAGATCTGTGATTAGTTTACTTGATCTGTTGGTCTCTAGGGCCTCGCCTTGGTCCAGCGTCTTAGTTTTACAGCTATTGCACAAAAATTAATTAATCCTATGAGCTCAAGTAAAGCGAAAACTCTGTCATGTTTGTGAACATTGCACGGCATACGAAAATATAGCACAAAGTTGATGACTGATTTAATAATTATGTTCAATATAGTGTATATATAGATATATCATATTGTATATACACACACACACATATCTATATATATATATATATATATATATATATATATATATATATATATATATATATATTACACACACACACACACACACATATATATATATATATATATATATATATCTATATATATATAATAATATATATATATATATATACAGTGGAACCTCGGTTTTCGTACATAATCTGTTCCAGACCCCCTAAAATATCAAGAAAAAAACATTTTATAGGGAATGAACAATTTTACAAACAGAAAACAATGAGAAATAAACATGAACAACTAATAAAACAATAAATGAACATTTAACATCACTCTTACCTTTATGGAAAACACTTGTTAGCCTATGGAAGATGGAGAGGAGGGGAAAGGGAGGAAGAGAGGTTATTGTTTGGAAGGGGAATCTCCCTCCAGAAGGACTTAAGGTATCAAAGACCTATCTGGGATTACTTTTCTTCATTTTTTACTGGAACTATCTGAGGTTACATCCCCACTTTGTTTTTTACTGGCACTAGGACCAGCTTGAGAGTTACTGAACCCCTGTCGTGCAACAAAACCGTCCAGAGACATTTGTTTCTGGAGTTTCTTTAAAATGCGGCTAAAGTTAAACACAGCATTGTCATTTAAGATGTTGGAGACACGGATTAAAACTTCTTTGTTGGTATGATAATCCTCCACAAATTTTTTTACAGCATTCCACTTTGCCAACATGTCCTTAATCTCTGAAGTAGGTACATTAAGTATGATCATTCAGTTTTTTAATTTTTCAAAGCAGCCTCCGCTGGCCTTAGATTCACTAACAGCAGCGCTTATTACAGGCATATTCTCACCAAGATCAGCATGCAACATCCTCCAACACTTGGCTACGAGCTCTTTCTTAAATTCTATAGTTTCTCACCTTTTTTACAGAAGGGCTAGCACTTGGAACTTTCTTTGGCCCCATGATGGCTTATTTAGCAGATGCACTTGAATAAAAAAGCACAACAGAATGGGTCATGAAAGAAGATGGGATACTTTGTTTGAGTGCTTGATATGGGGTTGGTCACATGCTGTGCCCTAGATTACAAGTGTACAAAAACCGAGGAAACATACGATAACCAAGACAAAATTTAGTATACTTCTGTTGTTCAAGCAGACAGAGAAGTAATTAATATTCAACCTTGCAAGAATATTTCAGCTGACATGGACAGCTTTCCCATAAGTCCATGTCTAAATTCCCACTGTTTCTGAGAAAATTTTTTGTCCCATGAAAACTTTACAATGACTGTAAAGTAGGAAACTGGAACACCGTTTTTTAACACATGCTCTGGCATTCTTTAAAAACTTCTTACATACAAAAACCATTCCATATCCAGAGTCAGGTTTTTAAGTACTTGCTTAAAATTAGTTCACTTCCGCTTTTGTTTGAAATTTATTTTTTAAATTACGGATTCAATTTCAACCTTTGAAACTTTTCATATTCAAATGGGAACGCCATAGTCTTTATCGTGAAATTCATTCAGGTAAATATAATTTGCCTGAAATTATATTATACATCAAGAGATGCAATATATTTACAGATACTACAAGATCGCCTTATCAAGTAATCCACGGGCATTGGCGAATAGCCACATTTCCCATGAGGAGAGAATATGGAAAAAACGAACAGTAACGGCTTACTGGGGATAACTTTGTAAAAACTTTAGTATCCAATTATTTTTGTACAGAAAATACCTTGACCTGCAGGCACTCATACTTATACTTATCAATTAAGTGTTCGCTGTGATTCCCTGCAGAAAAAAGACGTGATTCGCTCTCCCCAGCCAAAGGCCAGGAAGTATCATCTTATATAGCGTTCTCGATGCAGAGGAGGTGAATCAATGTCCTCCTTTATAAAGGAGACGTGTACATGTGACGTTACTGCTGTGATTTTTTTTACAAATGTTTCCCAGTTATAGAATATATTTTGTCCATTTTTTATCGCTGGAACCACTCGATGAACACAACGAAAGCAATGGGAGGGTCCCAGGAAAATGTTTGATAAGTGTAATGAAAATAAAAAATAAAAAGGTCAAGGAAATAATGCGAATGTTAAACTGTTCCTTACCGAGACTATTCAACTTCCCTCAAACCAGAGAGGTTGCTCTTTAGAAACAAGAAGTCAGTTCACAACTGTGGCAAACAATTTGAGCTGCGTCAGGAATTTCCATCATTTGTAAGAATATGATATATAGTTTAAAACAGTTTCTGATTACACACAATTTACTCTTTAAGCAAATATAAATTTGGATAATGACACCGCAGTCATTCTTATTCTGCCAAGTCCATGTAGCCATTTATGTTTGGTAAGTGTAACAGAGTCTCATAATTTCTTACTTGATTTGCAACCTCTTTCACTGCTCCAAATAGCAAAATATTATAAAATACGAAAACTCAGCGGTCAATAAAATCAAACCAGTTCGACGCCTTCCATGAATCGAAGTCACGATTTTCTGTAGATTCTGTCGGAACCCGAATTAACACACTTGTCTAGCCTGCTTAAAGATTTCCCTGTAAGTGGTCTTCCCCTTCAGGAGAGCTTATGGTTCCTTTGAAGGAAACTAGCCCCTCCCCTTATTGAAGGGTTTCCCTCTGCCTTATTGGAGGTCATGGCTTCCCTTCCAGCATCACTCGGAGGCCTGGCTCCCTTCTCTCATCTCCCCTACATATCACCATCACAGGAGAGATATCCCGCCTCTGTTTGGATTGGGAGGAACCAGGCGAGAGCCCAAGGGTCAATCTTTCCTGGAATGTGTTTGCCTCTAGAGAACCAGAGGCCTCCTAATTTGCTCATTATTGAACGGCGGTTGTGAACCGACTCCAGAATTTCTTGTTCAGTGTAGCATCCCAGCAGTTCGTATGTCTTAGGTGTTTTAAGTGAAACTGACGTGAAGTATGAGATTCCCGAGTACTTGAAGTTTAAAATAACCTGGCTCCAGAGTATACTGAAGTAAAGCAGTTCAAAAATAATAACCGAGTAGTAAGTGCTTTAGTCAAACTGTTTAAAAGTAACAGTGTCACATTATTTTGAAGTTTGACAGTTTAAAAGCACCCACTTCTTGAATATTTTGAAGCGTACACTTCATTTCTTTAAATTTACAAATGCTTTTAAGCCGGTTTCAAAAGTTTTCGATTTTTTAGTACTTCGACAGTTCTTGAGCCAGGTGTTACAAAGTGGGGCAGTTCAATAATTATGGCTCGTTAATTCTGGGACAGTTCAGTAGTTCCTTAGTCCCAGGTGTTCAGACGCCCAAGTTTAAGTATTCTCTGATGTGTCGTAAAGCGTACAGCTGAACAACTCTTGATCCTTGGGATTTACTGAAAAGTAAGACTATAATTTACCATCTGCGTAATCCCGAAACATATCCCACTGTGTGATACAAATTTCTAGCAGCAAATGATTGATAAATCATATGGTTAAAATGATCACAATCGGCATTATTATTATTACTGTTATTATTATTATTATTATTATTATTATTATTATTATTATTGTTATTGTTATTTTATTATTGTAAAATGAAGCATGTAGATTTCCGTATAAGCTTACCGTAATGGAATACACACTGACAAAGACTACTTTCTATTTAGTACTGAAAATAAATAGAAAAATAAAAATAAATATCGAGAGCCAAGTGATACCGATTTTTCAAAGAAATTCCAGACGATATTTCTAATCAAATGCCACACCGGGACATCACTATCTGAAAGTTGTCAACAACTTAGAAAATTAAAGAAGCATTGAGAGCAATTGATCCTTGTGAACGCAATTCGGCATCATTACCTCAGTATTGAAGGTAAATTACATATTTCAGTGGAAGATAATCTTAGGGAACGATCTACATTCACCAATTATTCGGACGAAACTCTGTGAACGAACTAGGTATTGGGTGATACAAATTACAACGTGTCAAGTCTTAAAAATATGAATGAAATCCACTATGAAATAGTATAGGATCATTCCCGCAAATAACAGGAATTCATTCATGGAAGGGACCCGTAATCAGGAAAGGATAATAGACATACATGATACGAATGTAGATTTCTCGGTTTTTATTTCTTATAAAGTCCTCTCGTTTGATTAACACTAGTAATAATATCACCCTTTGATAAAGACGATAGCGCTATTGGATTCAGATAAATAAAATGAAATATCATATTTGCTAAATAAGGAAGGGTGTAATACTTGATTGCATAGGATGATCTTCCAAGTCCTAGATTATTGCAAGACGATATTAATAGTAAAAATATCCTCTTTACAGGTTCTAGGGGCAAGGCAGAATTAGACCGCATACTGGAACAATCCAGAATTCCTCCTCCCCTTCAAGGATACCATTATTAAAAATATTTGAAAGGAAATAACGCTAATGAAATCTCGAACCGAAAGCTATTGAACGTGGGCGATTTCACTTCCTGAAAAGGCGTGTTTACAGCTAAGGCCATTGAGGTAGGATACCTTACATTTTTCGTTGAATCAAGTAGCTGAGTCTTATACGAACCTTCGCCGAGTGCGGACGTGTGTTTGTTTGGTCGTTCCTGGACTTCGCTAAAACCAAGGTTCGTCTAAACTGCATCACAGGCAGTTCACCCATTAAGGTAATGGCGAGCGCAAGTGTAGATCACTACAGTGCGACTTTAGGACACCTGAAGAGGACTGATTCAATTGGCCTACAATTTTCTGTTCGCCCAAATTATGAGATGGCGTGTTTTGTCATTTTTGACAAATTAGGTTTGAAGGAGATAGACATAGCAGGATTCCAGCAAATGGCCAACAACAGGGTTATAATGAAATTTCAAGAACACCTGCTTTTTGAAGAATTCATTTAAAAGTTTGAACACAAGTTGATTGAATTTGGCAGTGGGAAAGCGGTTAGAGTTGTAAACTTAAGCAGTGCAAGCACATATGTTTCCGTTCGTTATGCTCCATTTGATATGAAAGATGAGCTCCTACTTGGGGTTTTGAGCCGATACGGAAAAGTGTTTTTTATTAGTCACAATCGTTTTTTGTATGGGAGAGCTAAAGGTTTGTTGAACGGTATTCGTACAGTTAAGATGGTCGTGAAAAGTAACATTCCATCTCCAGTGAATATTTACGGTCATTCGATTGCCTTTCTGTATCAGGGCCAAGTGCAGACATGCTATAAATGTGGGTTTGTTGGTCATATGGCTGTGAATTGTGAGACGGACAGGGAGGACAGACAAAACTTTTTTGACATTACCGATTTCCCTTGTTTATCTACTGAGAGACCAGTATCGAAGGAAGGAAGGAGTGCAGAAAGTGACATGAATAGTTGAGAAATCGCCGGAGAAGGTACACCACAGGAGCAGGCAAACCTGGTAATCGAAGGAAATACGATAGACAATGGAGAGAGCATGAATTCCGACATGGAGTTAGAAAACTTTTAGTGTGGAAACGGTCGTTGAAAAAAGCAACCACCAGGTAAAACATGTACTGTGTTATCGGATTACAATGGCAATAAACCATCTGTAGAAACTCATGAAGTTTTAGAAGGGTAGGTGAAAGAACCAGAAGAGGGCCCTCAAATAAAGGAAACTGTTTTGTTTTCTGCAAAGAATAAAGACGACAGTGGAAAGGAAGCACAAGAGTGGGAGGTCTTACAGGAGATGGTGGTGATAGCATCGGTACACCGTGAGGATGAGTCAATGGATATACTTTTAGAAAGTGGAGATGAACATTTTTCTACCGATATGGATGCTCATACACTAGAAGCTATTACTGAAGAAAAATGGAATTTACACCTAGAAAAAGTAGGGAAATTGAAATTTACTAGAGAATCCTTATCTCAAGAGAAGCGGAAGGAGCAAAAATCAGAAAGGTGTAAGTAAAAATGCTGTGAAAAAGAAAAATTTGTGATTATCTATAAACATAAGCAATGTTCATAAAAATTGCAACCTTGAATGTCAACGGATTTCATGATGTAGGTAAACAAATGAAAGTTGTTCACATGTTGAAATATTATGGTATTAGTATTCTGTTATTGCAAGAACACAATCTGAAACTGTTATCAGAGCTAGAGTACATAAGCAGATAATTTGAGATTTTTAATCCCACTGTTCTCTTGAAGGGTGGAACGTTGATTTGTATTTCTAAGCAAAATGGTATAAATCAAAGTAAAATAGGTAAAGGGATTTGGAAATTAAATGTGCAATTGTTAGCAACCGAAAATATTGTTGAGATGTTTAAAGAAATTTTGGGAGGATTTAAAATGATCCAAAAGTAGTTTTGCTAATATACAAATCAGGTGGGACTGGGCAAAACTGGAAGGTAAACGGTTTTTTGTTACACTGAGTAAAAAATGATCAAATGAGAGATATGGCTTGTTAAAATTACTACAGGTGCGTTTGAGGCGGTTGTATGACATCCATTATCACACTGGTACCAAATACGAATGTATACAATTGATAAAGCAGAGGATTAGTACGATTCAGGATGAGATTTTGGAGGGAATAAAAGTAAGGGCGAGAGTCGACGATTTTGTTAAAGGTGACAAAGTGTCTGCATACTCGTTAGGTAGGGAGAAGTATGGAAGTAGTGATAATAACTTTTCCAAAATAGTTTCGAAAGATGGAAGAGTGTTTGAAAATACAGATGGAATCTTAACTAGTTTCAAAAATCATTTTGAAGAAGTATTTACCTCTTTACAGGGTGACAAATCTATGATGGATTATTTTTTAAATTTCTGTCAGCCGATTGTTGATCCTTCGAAGATGGAGGGTTTGGATGACACGCTTCAAGAAGACGAAGTGTGGCGCGCGATTAAAAGTATGCACAACAATAAATCTCCCGGTTGTGATGGGTTACCCATTGAATTTTATAAAAAGTTCAGGGGAGTCGTCAAAGTTGAGTTTCTTGACACGCTGAGATATATAAATGTAGCTGGAACCATGTCATTAACGCAAAACAAAGGTATTATTAAATTACTTGCTAAACAGGGAGACAGGACTGATATAGAAAACTGGAGACCAGTTACCTTGCTTCATGCTTCATGCAGAGGTTATATCAGATGGACAATACTGCGCTGTTCCTGGCAGGTCAATAATAAACTGCAATGATACCATTACGGATCTGTTTTTCTATGCACAAGATACAAAAGAAGGATAAGTTTGTGCAGAGTCTCGATTGGGCGAAGGCATTTGACAAGCTACATTTAGACTTTTTGTATCAGGTATTGTATAAATTTGGTTTTCCTAAAGAAATTTTTGGTATAAAAATATTGTACAGAAATTGCGAGAGCAGTATATGCATAACTGGTACTCTTAGTGATTCCTTTCGTGTGACCTTTATTGTCTGTTTCAAGAGCCTCTGTCTTGAGCGATAATTAGAAACCCAAACATAACCACACCGACTCTTCCCAATATGAAAAAAGTAAAACTAAAAGGTTTTGCAGATGACCTCTATGCTTTTGTGTCTACTGAATTGTCTGTTTATGAATATTATAAGGTAATTAATAGATTTGAAGTAGCAACAGGTGCAAGTCTGAGTAAAGGAAAAACAACTGGCTTTGGGAACTGTGAAGGTAAGGCCCTAGCCCAGCTACCATGGTTGAAAAATACATCCCGTCTAAAGATCCTTGGTATTGTGTATCATACGGGGTTTGAGGAAACTTGTGATGAGACTTGGAAATTGTTGGTAAATAAAATTAAGGTAAGAGTAAATATGATATGTATCCGACCTTTAACAATCTTTCAGAAGGGAATACTTATCAATTCGTTGCTGTTGTCAAAGGTGTGGTATGTGACGCATACTGTTCCGCCTATAAATAAGTATGTTTCCGAAATAAATTCATGTATATTTAATTATCTTTGGAAAGGTATGTATCGCCCAATTCGAAGAGCAACACTATGTTTAGGTAAATTTGAAGGTGGTTTTGGAATTATTGATACTTATTCTAAAGCTCTGTCGATTTTTAGTTGTACGGCGTTACGAAGGGTTAAAAATAATATAGGCCTAAGTGTATATTATTGAAAAATGAGGATAAACTCCTTGTTCGAGACGCCCATTCTACGAGAATATGCGTACAGTTCTCCGAGTTTTTTTCCCGGTTGCCATTTCGGCGTTTCGTATAGTATCTAAGCATAAGAGCTTTCCTGTACTGACTAACAGGGACATTTACTCGTACTTAAAACCCAGCGTTGCACCGAAGATTGAAGAGCAGTATCCTCTCTATGACTGGAGAGTGATATGGAGAAGAGTTAACAGTGTATTCATTGGAAATATTGAGAGAGAATTTCTGTTAAAATATGTACATGGCGTTATTACCACCAACCAACGGTTAAGTATTTTAAAACTTAAGGAATATATCTTACACGTTTTACTTTTGCGTTCAGTTAAGACCTATTTTGTGGTATTTCCAAAACGTGTTGCATGACACTTGTAACATAGCACAGGACTGTTTTATAAATAACCTAATGTTGTATTTTCCGAATAGACCACGAAAGGTGACTAACAGTACGCTAGTGTTAGTGACTGGGTATCTTTATGCAGTTTGGGTCAGCAGAACAAAAATTGGAATCAGGGAGAATTTTTATCATTCGTCAAAAGTAAATTCTGCTTTGACCGTTGGTTATTAAAAACGGTGTATAAAGGAAGTTTGTCAAAAAATTTCACGAAACAGTATTTGGAGTATGAGTTTTAAATTGCTTACCTTAGTTAAGTGTCTGTTGAATATTTGTATTGTAATTGTCAAAAAAAAATACCGATATTGTAAATCTATTGTAAAATTAAGTTTCTGTAGTTATGTGTTAAGATATGTAACAGTTAATTATCTGGCAAATTATAATTTTGGAAAGCGAATCTCGGTTTGAACAAATAAATTTTGATTATATTAAAAATATCAAAATTTGACATTGTATTGGAAATTATATCAAGATTTAATTGTACTCTGCTAAAATGTAAGCAATGCTGCATGTTGTAATCAATTTCGCAT
The DNA here is from genome assembly GCF_015104395.2 of Macrobrachium nipponense. NCBI lineage: Eukaryota > Metazoa > Arthropoda > Malacostraca > Decapoda > Palaemonidae > Macrobrachium > Macrobrachium nipponense. Next base: position 62,392,563 of record NC_087203.1, on the reverse strand, counting down.
AATAAAGAAAAAAAATCAAGTAGCATACAAGGGAAAGCGGAATTCCTATACAAGTGACTGATTTATCACCAGAAAACTGAAAGAGTACTAAAAAAAAAAAACTGAGAAAGCAAAAGCAGAGAAAAAAAACCACATTCACACACACACACACACACACACACACACATATATATATATAAATATATATGTATATATATATATATATAATATATATATATTATATATATTATATTATATATATAATCCAAACAGCTGATTTTGAATAGTTGAACAAAGGTGGATATATCCAAAAAAACTAATTTATGGCAGTTAAATAAAGTCAGATATATCAAAAAAACTCAATTATGGTAGTTGAATAAAAGTGGATATGTTTAAAAAATCATTTATGGTAGTTGAATAAAGATGGGTATATCCAAAAAATTCATTTATGGTAGTTGAACAAATAAGGTAGTTTAAGAAAGGTGGATATAATATATCCCAGCAGCTAATTTATGGAAGTTGAATAAAGGCGGATATATCCAAACAACTCATTAATGGTAGTTGAATAAAGTTGTATATAAAAAAAAACCATTTATGGTAGTTGAATAAATATGGTAGCTGAATAAAGGTGGATATAATATATCCAAACAACTAATTTATGGTAGTTAAATAAAGGCGGATATATCCAAACAACTCATTTATGGTAGCTGAATAAAGGCGGATATATCTAAAAAATATATTTAGGGTTGTTGAATAAGGGCGGATGTTTATAAAAACCCCATTTATGGTAGTTAAGTAAATATGGTAGTTGAATGAAGGTGAAAACAATATATCCAAAGAATTAGTTAATGGTTGTTAAATAAAGGTGGATATGTCCAAAAAACTCATTTATGGTAGTTGAATAAACGTGGATATATAAAAAAAACTTTTTACAGTAGTTGAATAAAGATGGATATATCTAAAAAGCTCATTTATGGTTATTGAATAAATATGGTAGGTGAATAAAGGTGCATATAATATATCCAAGCATCTAATTTATGGTAGTTGAATAAAGGCAGATATATCCAAATAACTCATTTATGGTAGTTGAATAAAGGCAGATATATCCAACCAACTCATTTATGGTAGTTGAATAAATATGAGAGCATGAATAAAGGTGGATGTAATATATCCAAATAACTAACTAATGGTAGTTGAATAAATGCGGATATATCCAAACAGCTTATTTATGGTAGCTGACTAAAGGTGGATATATCCAAACAACTCATTTATGATAGTTGAATAAAGGTGGATATATCCAAAAAACTCATTTATGGGAGCTGAATAAGGGTGGATATATCCAAACAACTCATTTATGGTAGTTGAATAAATATAGTAGCATGAATAAAGGTGGATGTAATATATCCAAATAACTAATTTACGGTAGTTGAATAAATGTGAATATATCCAAACAACTCATTTATTAGGCTGAATAAAGGCGGATATATCCAAACAGCTGATTTATGATAGTTGAATAAAGGTGAATATATCCAAACAACTCATTTATGGTAGCTGAATAAAGATGGATATATCCAAACAACTCAGTTATCTTAGTTGAATAAAAGCAGATATATCTAAACTCATTTATGGTGGTTGAGTAAAGACGGATATATCTAAACAACTCATTTATGGTAGTTGAATAAATATAGTAGCTAAATAAAGGTGGATATAATATATCCAAACAACTCATTTATGGTAGTTGAATAAAGGTGGATATATCCAAACCATCTAAAGAAGAAAGAATATTCACAGCTGGTTGTTGCCCAGCCATGCTGTGAGTCAGAAGAGGTCATTGTACTCAATGACTGAAAAAAAACAAATAATATATATATATATATATATATATATATATATATATATATATATATATATATATTATATATATTATATATATACATATACATATTCATATACATTATTCAGAACAGGTATTTGTTTAAGTTTCTCTCTGAGTATTTAATGTTTTGTGTGGCCTCCATCTGCCTGTACCACAGCCTGTATTCTTTAGGGGTATGATTTCAGCAAATTGCAAAAAAGCTGAGACTCAAACTCCATTTCCCTGAGCACTTCAGTCATCTCTCTTCGCAGGTCGTCGAGGCTTGGTATACCATCATAGTTCACTGTGCGCGCTTCAACACGATCCTTTAAGATACTACCATTATTTTCACACACATCAAGGTCAGGGGAGCTACCTGGAAATTCACTTGAAAAGAAATCGATACCACTGTTTTGAATTAGCTCCTGTGTCTGAAGAGCCTTGAAATATGGTGCTTTGTCATATAAAAATGTGATCTTTGTGGAAAGGTAATACTCCACCAGTAAGCACAGTTTCTCTGAAGTATTCGCCATTCCATGACTGTCCTTTTTCTTTGATGATCCACATTAGCCATTTGGCTGTGAAACAAGAAAAAAATTCCCAAAAATTCAGGAAATTTCATAACTTGGTGATAGCACATGTCATCGCTGATATCATCCAACTTTGCTGCCCAAGTGATGTCATTTTTATGATTTGGCTTCCTGACTGTGTAAATGAAGAATTCATCTGATGCAGCAACATGGAGAAAGTTAGCTTTATCCCAATCATTAAGAAATGAACTACGAAACCATGCATGGTCTTCTCTCTGTTGCTGAGTGATGTTGGGCTTGCTGATAACATAAAATGGCTGGATACCAGATTTTTTCAACTCACGATATACAACACTATAACTTCTCTTCTTTCCCCATTTTGTTTCTATTTCAAGCAACAATTTACATAAAGACTTTCTTTGTCTACCCATTGCCTCAGCTATGATGTCTTTTGACTCCTGAGAAAGGACTTCAGACCTTCCAAGATTCTCACTCTTTTCACGATGATAGTCATGTGGATTTTTGTTCCAGTTTCTTTTAACAAAGGAGTAATCTCTTTTAATGTATTTAGCTATCCAGGAACGTGAAATAAAGGAAGGATGTGCCAGCATCCCTGGACTCTCTGAAGGTTATAGCCTGGATTCAGTCAATCCATCTGATTTCCTCCGAGTTGTTAGCCATGGCTGTATCTAACTCTGAAACTCAGTCTGAAAATACAAGAAATGTAAAATGAAAAATAGCTTAATAGAAACTTAAGATAATGTACTTGGAGATAGGCTATACCAGAAAACTTCATAACTTTCCATTTGTTCTGTGGAGGAGGGCTCTAATTTCGAAACACCAGGTATATATAAAGTACTTTAACAGTGTAAGTTAAAGTAATTAACTGGTTCCTTGAAAGCTTTGACAGCTCACCTTTGAAACTGACAGAGGCAGTGCATGTATCCAGGTGGGGGTATAATTGAGGAGAATTGCAATTATGTTAGGAAAGCTTAAAGCAATGAAGCCTGTAGATAAATTCACGCACTAAGGAATCAGATTTATATGACCTGTTAATGGTTTCAGAGCCGATGGAACGATGTTTTTAGGTAATAACTTTTATCAAAGCATTGGATAACGGTGAAAGTTGGTATGTGTATATTTTATATCCCTATGCAATTTTTTCAATTATTATTTTGTACCTAAGTTCAATAGTTCTGGTACTTATTAAAGTAAAAGTGAGTTTCCTATGCCAGAGCCATCAAAATAGCAGGTAAGGGTTTTGAACACAATAGTGACGTTAACCTATGACGTCATGAGGCTCCACCAACAGTAAAGAGAATTTTACATATGGGGAAAACGTCTTTTCACTGTGGCCACGCCACTTGCCGTTGACAATCATTATTTGATATTAGTACTCATCCTACGTTCAGCGATATCAGTGATGACGAGCAGGATTTGTCATCGTCCCCTTGATTGCAAGATCATTCTCAATATTATCATCATTTTTCTTATTATTATTTTGTGGGGTTCATCGCAACTCCCACAACAGTTGTTGGGACCAAGGCCAAGAGAAACCAAGAGAGACAAGGTCTACCCAATTGAGTGCGGTCGCCCGCCACCTGGGGTAACTACGTAGGCGAAGACTATCTTAAAAGGTACGACCTGCTCTTATCGCGGCATTTCACCTGCTGACGCAATAAGATGGTAGACAAAGCTCCGCCTACATGGGGAATTTTGGAGGAAGTGAGCAGACCTATCGAGACTAAATTGTTAACTTGGACTCCTTCCATTTTCGTGATATTCTTATTGTTCCTCCTTTACAAATTATTCAATGCGTGTAATTCATCCACATAATGAACCAGTCTATAGCTCATTTGTTAGATCTACATCTATTCAGGGCGGAAAAACTAATAGACAATCCGGTTGGTTTTACCTCAGGTTGAGACACCATAGCCTTCTATTTGCTGCAGCAAGAGATGAGTGTTGCCAAGTGACTATTACCCATTATAAAGATAAGTACCTATTCAAACTCTAATAAATCTTGCCACAGGTCTTCTCGCTTGCATACAAAGTTGGCAAGCCGTAGCACAAAACGCGGTCTTGCAAACACGAGACAATTCTATATCCTGCTGGCCGTTATCATGATCCCATATTATGTTTACCTCACGAATGGCTTTTGGATCCTTCTCTGTAATTTTCTCGGTTTCGGCAACGACGACTTCATTTCACTCTATAAATATCAAAACTATCGAACTTAGTTACTAAAAAATACTTGTAAAAATTAGGTAGGGTTATAAAATATACGCTTGCCAACTTTCACCTTTATCAGATGCTTTGATAAAAAGTGATTGCCGAAAAACAGCGTTCCATCGGCTCTGAATCCCTAAGTAGCTCCAATGACATGCTGGTCTTTGAGGAAGAGGGAAGCAACGGACCTTACAAACGACAGTAGTTCACAGAATTACAGATGATCGGAATCTATATTAATGAGAGCCAAATAGAAACTTCTGCACTTAAAAAGATCCAACAGATTCAAGACAGATGGTAGAAAATGTTTGATTAATAAAGGCTGTAAGGAAAGATGCATGATTTTACCTATTATATTTTCTGCATGACAGAAGATATAATAGACTGTACCTCTAAACTAATGCAATAAAAATACGAGCCTAAATTGTTTCTAGACATCTTACTACCTGTTAATGCTCTGTATTTAAGCTGAATTCCTGAAAACTTTGATTCAGTGTTGTGTTTCCTTCTTCCTCCTAAAGCGAAGATTTTGCTTTTTATTAAAGATCCAAGATACAATTGATAAACTTGTTAACAACTTCATATGATCCTCGTGAAATAGTAGTCTGGTGCCATTATCCAGCTATATATATATATATATATATAATATATATATATATATATATATATATATATATATATATGTGTATATATATATATTGTATATATATATATGTATATATATATATATATATATATATATACATATATACATATATATATATATACTAATAACATATAGGAGTGGGGGAAAGATTCTCCCAGATAGACTATTCTTGTATAAAGGATAAATCTGGTGGAGGTCAAGAACTGCAAAGTTATTCCAGGCGACCATGTAGCCCCCCCAACACAGGCTGCTATGTATGGACTTGAAGTTGAAAAGGGAAAGAAAAACCAAAGCTAAAGGGATAAGGAAAATTAAATGGTACGAATTACAGAAGGAAGGGGATAAGAAGAGAGAGTTTAAGAGGAGGGTTTTGGAGGATATTGATATAGGGATTGAAGATGTTCAAGAATGGTGGGCACGAAATGCAGCAAGTAATAAGAAGGCATGGCGGAAAGGCTGCTAGGAGAGACATCTGGTATCATATGGGAAGAAAAGGATAGTTGGTGGTGGGATGAAGAACATTGAGAAAGTAGTAAAAGATAAGAAGAGGCAAAGAAAAGATGGGAAGAGTCACAGTCAGTGGAAGACAGAAATAGTACAGAGAGAAAAACAAGGTGGTGAAAAAGGTGGTAGCCCAAGCTAAAGCAAAGTCGTATGATGATGTGTATAATGAGCTGGGGGACAAAGGAAGGATTAAAGAAGATGATGAAGCTATCAAAGGCTAGAAATAAGAGCACCAAAGATATAACACACATCAAACAAATAAAGAATCAAGAGGGTGTAGTGCTTAGAAAGGAGGAAGACATTGTGAAGAGATGGAAAGAATATTCGAACAGTTGTTAAATGAAGAAAATAATAGACTAATAAGAGAGGATGGGCAAGGGTGACATTGGCATGGTAATGAGGTTTTTTTTTTTTTTCTAGGCAAGAGGTACTAAATGCACTGAAGAAGATGAAGAATGGGAAGGCAACCTCCGGACCAGACATGATCCCGGTGGAGGCATGGAAAGCATTAGGAGATGAAGGAGTGGATATACTGTACGATCTTATGATAAAGATCCTTGAACAGGAAAAGATACCAAATGAGTGGCGTGGGAGTATATTGATCCCAATTTTTAAAGGGAAAGGCGATGTCCAAGAGTGTGGTAATTATAGGGGCATTAAATTGATGTCCCACACTTTGAAGATACTGGAAAGGATGATAGATGCTAGACTGAGAGAAGAAGTACAAATAGGTAAAGAGCAGATGGGATTTATGAAGGGAAGGGGAACAACAGATGGTATATTTGTTGTCTGAGGCAAATAATGGAGAAATTCGGGGAAAGAGTAAAGGGACCTACATATTGGTATTCATTGACCTTGAAAAGGCTTATGACAGAGTCCCGAGACAAGAGGTATGGAGGAGCCTGAGGGAGAAGATGGTGCCAGAGAAGTATGTGCGATTGATACAAGAGATGTACCGGAATGTATTTACCAGAGTGAGGAGCAGTGTTGGGGAGACAGAAGGTTTTGAGGTGAGAGTAGGATTACACCAGGGGTCGGCTCTGAGCCCATTTATCTTTAACATAGTGATGGATGTTATAATAGAGGAAGTAAGGGAGACAGTACCATGGAACATATTGTATGCGGATGATATTGTTCTGTGTTGCAGAGAGCAGGGAAGATCTGGAAGTGAAATTGGAAAGATGGAGACAAGTACTGGAGGACAGAGGAATGAGAAATAAAGTAGATCCAGACAGAATATATGTGTACCACCACTGAGGGGGATGATAGAGAAAGTATTCAGCTTGGTGGAGAGCAAATAAGGAGAGTTGATAAGTTAAGTATTTGGGATCTTTTGTTAACGCTGGAGGAAGTATGGAAGAAGAAGTAAAACATCGGGTACAGGCAGGCTGGAACAACTGGAGAGCGGCCTCGGGAGTTCTTTGTGACAAAAGAGTGTCCGCTTAGGTTAAAAGGAAAATTTCACAAGACGGTGGTAAGAACAGCAATGCTGTTATGGTACGGAACAGCAAGCATGAGAAAAGAGAGCAGAAGAAGATGGATGTGGCAGAAATGAGAATGCTTAGGTGGCATGTCTTGGGTAAACAAAGAGTGGATAGGATCAGAAAATGACTACATAAGGGGGTCAACTAAGGTGGTGGAAGTATCAAAGAAAGTGCAGGAGGGGAGGCTGAGATGGTTATGGACCACCTGTTGAGGAGAGATGAGGACCACGCTGGGAGACATACTATGGGAGTGGAGGTGCAAGGAAGAAGAAAGAGAGGGAGACCAAGAAAGAGATGGAAGGACTGTGTGAGAGGAGATTTACATGAGAAGGGAATTGATGAGGCAGAAGCGCGCAAGATAGAAATAGATGGAAACGGCTCATCCGAAACGGCGACCCCATATAAAAATGGGAAAAAGCTGGGGAAGAAGAAGAAGAAGAAGAAGATATATATATATGTATATATATATATATATGTATTATATATATATATATATATATATATATATATACATATATACATATATATATATATATACATATATACATTAATATATATATATATAATATATATATATATACATATTATATATATATATATATATATATATATATATATATATATATATATATATATATATATATATAGTATATGTTTATATATATATATATATATATATATATATATATATATATATATATATATATATATAATATATATATATATATATATAAATATACATCGAGCTACAAATGTCGTTTAATATCTAATTCGCTCTACCTCGGAATTAATATATTTTCATATATGTTAACCGAAGGGGAATTTTTGAATTTTTTTTTAGTTAGATAAGAAATTTGTTGGTTTACAGGCGCAAACCATCGAACCCAGCAAATTCATGATTGAACAGTGAAGATTTAAACCACACCGCCACCGGTTTAAAGCTTCACTGCGCGTCCTGAATTTGTTGGGTTCGATGGTTCGCGCCCGTGAGCCGACCAATTTCTTATCGACTTAAAAATTCCCTCCCCTTCTGTTAACATATATGAAAACATATATTACTTCCGAGGGAAAGCGAAGTAGATATTAAACGACATTTGTAGCTCGATGTATGTATATGAATCACGGTGATATGAGACGCACACACACACACACACACATATATATATATATATATATATATATATATATATATAGATATATATATATATATATATATATATATATGCATGTATATATGCATGTATATGGTGAACTTATGTACATAAACTTCCGCGCTACTACACTGTTTCCTTTACCAAATATCTACGGCTGTTTGTCACTTGCCTTGTTTACTGCCTTTTCCTCGCTGGTTCACGCATTAATTAGTAAACAGAACACAAAGTGACTCATTTCTTCATGTTTTTGGACACTTAATTCCTATGGCAACTGGAGACACCTTCATTAGTATGGAGCTTGAGAAGACAGGAACGGTTCAGATATATCCAAATACAAGTCTAAGAGGCGTAGAATTTTTAAATATTAAAACTTCTGGACCCAATAACAGGACCAATACTGAATAAGCATTTCAGGTGCTAAGTGATCAGTCCTAGTGACTACAACACTTTTACCATCTCAAAAGAACTTGCTTTAAAAAATTAGGAATTTTTGGGAGACGAGCAGTAGGGCGGCAGCTAAGAGTTTCTCTGGAATGTGTTGGAGGTTGATGATCGTATATTCTGCTGAGGTCTGCTAAGCTTGGCCAAATATTTCCCAGACTTGAGAATGCCTTCCGAATCTGCAAGAGACAGAGAGAGGGAGATAGAGAATGACCCGATTTCAGTATCTTAACGTTAAATAAGGGTTCCCCAGTAGACCACAAGTGAACGTAGAACACTAACTGTGCGAAAGTTGCATAAATTACATGAAACTGAAGGAATAGTTTTCTTAACGTACTATACAGATCCTAATGTCTTTAACATTTTTTTTAAAGAAATAATGCTTCTTCCAATTCAAAATGGGGTCAGGCCAATTCTGAAATCACATGACAACAAAGGAGAGAAAGTCCCGTCCCACCGCCACCGCCCCCCCCCCCCCCCGCCACAAAGAAAAAAAACACACACACATTAGGAAGACAGACGCACCGAGCAATATCAAAAGAGTAGGTATGTGCTACACTGGGGAATCACTACCGGAACTTATCACTATCGTATGTAAAGAGGCCACCTAGAATTACTACTGAAACCTGTATTCTGCATTACAGTAGCAAAACTCAACAAAAGAGCAAAAGTACAAGAATTTCTTGTTCTTAATTAAAGGAAAGCAATAAAAAACATCCATTTGCAGAATACAAAATAATGAAGTCGCTAAAAGCATGATCAAGGCACTGCTGTCTTCGGTATTACAAACTGGCATCACAGGCGGCTAAGGTGACCAACGATAAACCCTTCATCGGTTATCTGCTTCATTAATTAATGGATGCAAGGCGGTAATCGTTTTATCTTGGTCACTTCCTGGACAATAACGAGTAATTTTGACAGTTTCGTGGGCTAAGAAATTGGCACATCCAAATATTTATTGATATTTAATACATGCCCTACTGGTGTTGGTCAATATAATTTATTTA
>NC_087203.1:62370234-62377734 GCF_015104395.2 Macrobrachium nipponense | reverse complement strand
ATATATATATATATATTAATATATATATATATATATATATATATATATACATATATATATACACCCACGCTCACGTACGCCTTGTCCCTTAGATTAGGCCACTCCAAACTGCGTTAAGTAACCGGTTATTAGCAAGTATACTGAGATGAGATATCAGACTGATGCCCGTATTCTACTCTGTAAGCACTCCGGCACAAGACTTTAGCCCTTCATGGAGTTGAACGTAGGTCTCTTGTTGTGAGACGCTTTGTCGAGAACCACTATGACCCCGTTCTAAAGTTCACAGAAGGGGGCAGGGGGAGACCCCGGAAGGAGCTTGGACAGCAATATTTCAAGTTATTTTCAAATCATCACTGCCATATTTAATCGTATTCCACCCTGGTTAACTCAAGATGTTATTCCCTCTTGGGTTAACTGATGTCTCTTAACTTGTGAAGCCGAACAACGTTAGGTCTCGTCACGTCTTCGCGTGGGGGACCCCAATCGATGCCAATCTGTGCGTGAAGATCATCTTGTCGCTAAAGTCGATGCTTAGCAAATTTCAACAGATTTGACCATTCCGGAGTTCCATTGAGTTACACAGTAATTTCATAATTCTCACCCTAGCTTATTATTACTCATGACTTATTCTTTTAAAAAGACCACGAAGCTGTCTCCGAACTGTAGGTAATAAAGTAGGCTACGGCATTGTGACGCGCCTGCCCAACAAATGATCTATTTTAATATTGGCGAAAAGATCAAGTTTCACATATTCGTTTGAATGTCACACCAGATCGAACACACTCCACTTCAGTTTCGCCAATAATATTGGTCATAATATTGTGAAAAGTTTGGCGGGAAACTGTAGAGAATGAAATACATTAAAATAAAACATATTTTACAGAACGTCCCAAATTTCCGTCGACAGTGAATGACAAGGATTTAACATAAATCTGAAAGATATTCTACTGAAACTCTCATATCTCCAGTGGACCAATTTATTTATTTACTTTTTCTTCTTTCCAATCCAGCCCTGGACAGCTTACAAATTCTCGGAGATATAGAGAAACTATCCACGACAATTGATTACTTAAGAGATGGTAGAAAACGAGCTGGTGAGACCCCCTGGCCCCCCACACACACACACCAATCATCGTAACACCCCCCACCCCCACCCAAACCCCCAACCATCCAGTTCCCCGTCCTTGACGCGCTGACCCCTAAGCAAGTTATGAGAGCGGTGCTTACGAGCCTGCCAGCTCTGCATTCCCGCGTTTGCATAGTTTTTTTCATATGGACGCTGATTGCATGGGAGTCATCCATGAAAACAAAATAGAGGAGGAGGCTACCTGTGCAATTAACGTGCATACCAAAAATTTTCCCATAACCCGATACTCGTATAAGTGCATAGTATCGGGCGGTCGGGAATGCAACTCTTTATTGTTGTCACTTCATTTATATTTTGGACATATTTCGCATATAGGAAACCGTTAGGGATGAAGGGGGATGACAGAGAGAGAGAGAGAGAGAGAGAGAGAGAGAGAGAGAGAGAGAGAGAGAGAGAGAGAGAGAGGCAGGGGAAGTTCAAACCAAGCTCAAAAATTTGAGGTCACTGGTAAGAGGAACGAAGCCTAATTACAGTGACCGTTTTCTTTCACTTCAATTTTTGCTTTGAATGATCTTGCTGGAAAAAATGCAAAACATTTGCCAAGGACGCAATAAATAAGATAATTACAGCAATGACAGAGCGAGGGGTAGGGCAAAATCGCATTCTCGTTAAATCAATTACATGTAAGCCATTGGAATCTCGATAATCGATCGTGCGCCAATCGGTGGGCTCTTGCATGCTGATTACTGCTCATCAGGGAATAAATAGCCTCTCTCTCTCTCTCTCTCTCTCTCTCTCTCTCTCTCTCTCTCTCTCTCTCTCTCTCTCTCTAAGGATATCAGTTATTCTCGGAATTTTAGCTGGTTTACTTGAACGTCAATGCATATCTAATCCCATATTCGCTCCCGTCAAACCATAATCTGCATGTTTTGAAGGAGATAGAAGAATATGAAATTTAGTTAAAATACCAAACGCTGAGACCTACGCTCACGAAATAGTAGCAGCACTGATGACAACCCCTAGGGGCTTGACCTGGACCCCTGAGATCCCTGTTCACCAATATACTGTTCATACAAGTATACTAGATAAATGACACCAGATTTTTTTTTGAGCAGAACATCCCTCTTCGGCATTTTTTTAGAACTTCCCAATATGAAGATTGGCCAGTTACTAAGAAACACGGCTGAGCCAGAGAAGCGAGCAATAAGAAAAATAGAGAAAATAATATATGAACTCAATCCGCTTAATTCTGTAACTTTATTTAACAGAATAATAATAATAATAATAATAATAATAATAATAATAATAATAATAATAATAATAATAATAATAATAATAATGGTTAAAAAACATCCACAATTATATATTAAAAAGATATTTCTATGTAAAAATATAGAACAAAGACTTTCGAACACCTTAACGGTGTTCCTCATCAGTGTAACGTTACATGATGAGGAACACCGTTCAGGTGTTCGAAAGTCTTTGTTCTATATTTTACATAGAATTATATTTTTAATATATAATTGGTTAACCATTATTATTATTTTTTTTTTTTTTTTTTTTTTTTTGCTCTATCACAGTCCTCCAATTCGACTGGGTGGTATTTTATAGTGTGGGGTTCCGGGTTGCATCCTGCCTCCTTAGGAGTCCATCACTCTTCTTACTATGTGTGCCGTTTCTAGGATCACACTCTTCTGCATGAGTCCTGGAGCTACTTCAGCCTCTAGTTTTTCTAGATTCCTTTTCAGGGATCTTGGGATCGGCCTAGTGCTCCTATGATTATGGGTACGATTTCCACTGGCATATCCCATATCCTTCTTATTTCTATTTTCAGATCTTGATACTTATCCAATTTTTCCCTCTCTTTCTCTTCAAACTCTGGTGTCCCATGGTATTGCGACATCAATGAGTGATACTTTCTTCTTGACTTTGTCAATCAACGTCACGTCTGGTCTGTTAGCACGTATCACCTATCCGTTCTGATACCATAGTCCCAGAGGATCTTTGCCTGATCGTTTTCTATCACTCCTTCAGGTTGGTGCTCGTACCACTTTATTACTGCAAGGTAGCTGATGTTTCTTGCACAGGCTCCAGTGGAGGGCTTTTGCTACTGAATCATGCCTCCTTTTGTACTGGTTCTGTGCAAGTGGGCCGGGTTCATTCCCCCACCTTGCTATGTGGTTTATGGTTTCACTTTTCGTATTGCACTTCCTACATAGGGAGAGATGTTATTTCCGTCTATCGTTCTTTGAACATATCTGGTTCTTAGGGCCTGATCTTGTGCGCTGTTATCATTCCTTCAGTTTCCTTCTTTAGCTCTCCCCTCTGTAGCCATTGCTAATTGTCATCGCTGGCTAGTTCTTTAGTCTGTCTCATGTATTGTCCGTGCATTGGTTTGTTGTGCCAGCCTCTGTTCTTTCTGTTCTTTCTGTCCTTTCTCCTGTCTCTGTTATATTCTGGGGTCTTCGTCTGCTTTTATTAGTCCTTCTTCCAATGCCACTCTTAGCCACTCGTCTTCACTGGTTTTCAGATATTGCCCCAGTGCTCTGTTTTCGATGTTGACGCAGTCCTCTATACTTAGTAGTCCTCTCCCTCCTTCCTTTCGTGTTATGTATAGTCTGTCCGTATTTGCTCTTGGGTGTAGTGCTTTGTGCATTGTCATATGTTTCCTGGTTTTCTGATCTATGCTGCGGAGTTCTGCCTTCGTCCATTCCACTATTCCTGCGCTGTATCTGATTACTGGCACTGCCCATGTGTTTATGGCTTTTATCATATTTCCGGCGTTGAGTTTTGACTTGAGTATCGCCTTGAGTCTCTGCATATATTCTTTCCTGATCGTGTCCTTCATCTCTTGGTGTTTTATATCTCCTACTTCCATTATTCCCAGTAATTTGTATCCTGTCTCATCTATGTGTTTGATGTTGCTCCCATCTGGTAGCTTTATCCCTTCAGTTCTCGTTACTTTGCCTTTTTGTATGTTGACTAAGGCGCATTTTTCTATTCCAAACTCCATCCTGATGTCCCCAGATACAATCCTTACAGTCTGGATTAGGGTATCTATTTCCTTGATGCTCTTACCATACAGCTTGATGTCGTCCATGAACATCAGATGGTTGATTCTGTTGCCTCTTTTCTTGAGTGGTACCCGGCCCATCCGAATCTTCTGTAGTATTTCCCCTTTGTCATGGGAATCATGGCCTACCTACGAAGAGTAGTGGGGACAGTGAGCGCCCTGGAAGATCCCTCTCCTGATATTAACCTCTGCTAGTCTTATTCCAGCTTGTAAGTATTGTATTCCAGTTGCGCATTGTATTTTGAGGAAGCTGATGGTATTTCCTCTGCCCCATATATTTTCAGGCATTCTATTAGCCATGTGTGTGGTATCATGTCGAAGGCTTTCTTATAGTCTATCCATGCCATGCTAGGTTGGTTTTCCTTCTCCTACTGTTCTTTGTTACCATTTTGTCTATCAGGAGCTGGTCTTTTGTGCCCCTACACTTCCTTCTGCAGCCTTTCTGTTGGTGGGGGATGGTGTTTGTCTCCTCTAGGTAGTTGTATAGCCTTTCACCCCCCCTGATGATACCTGTTAGTAACTTCCACATTATTGGTAGGCAGGTGATAGGCCTGTAGTTACTGGCTATATTTCCCTTACTCTTGTCTTTTTGTACTAAGGATGTTCTTCCTGTGGTCATCCATTTGGGTGCTTGGTGAGTAGTATTATTATTATTATTATATTATTATTATATTATTGTTATTATTATTATTAGTATTATTGGATATAGTAATAATAATAATAATAATAATAATAATAATAATAATAATAATAATAATAATAATTGTGGATATTTCTTTTAACAATTTGTTTTCACGAAACTGTGATTTTCTTAATAATAGTAATACCAATAGCAATAGCATAGTAATAGTAATAGTAATAGTATAGTAGTAGTAGTAGTAGTAGTAGTAGTAGTAGTAGTAGTAGTAGTAGTAGTAGTAGTAATAATAATATAATAATAATAATAATAATAATAGTAGTAGTATTAGTAATAGTAGTAGTAATAGTAGTAGGAACCTCCGTAACGAGGCTATAATATTGACAATCAAAAGCCATGGTAGTAAAATATATTATTGTGCAAAGGTAAAAATACAAGGAGAGACTTTCGGATACTGCTCCGTATCCCTCTTCAGTCCTACTGAAGAGGAATACGGAGCAGTATCCGAAAATCTCTCCTTGTATTTTTACCATTGTACAATAAATATAATTTTAACACTACTGTGGCTTTTGATTGTCAATAATAATAATATAATAATAATAATAATAATAATAATAATAATAATAATAATAATAATAATATAATAATAATAATAATAATAATAATAATGGGCCAAGATAAGCTATAATGATAGTGGCATTAGTTCAAAGGCAAAAAAAAAAAATAATAATAAAAATAAAATAAATAAATATAAAATAAGGGCATAAAGCCCCTACCCAATCACTGGGAGAGTATGAAAAGTATTAATATTATTTTTGCTTTTGGTCGTACTTAGAAATAAAATATGCAATATATATATATATATATATATATATATATATATATATATATATATATACATACATATATATATACTATATATATATATATATATATATATATATATATATATATATATATATATATATATATATATATATATATATAGTATATATATGCACTTAATCCTGAAAACCTAGTGGTAATTTCAGAGCGTAATCAGTCCTCAAATGTATATCTAACTGCATCAACAACAGATCAGCGGATATGTTATGCACTTCAGTACAAATAAAAGTGGGGGGGCGTGATGAGCAAACTCCGGTGGTGGCCTATCCTATATCGTTGCCAGAATCACTTTTATGGCTAAACTTAACCTTAAATAAAGGGAAAACTCCTGAGGCTAGAGGGCTGCAATATGGCATGTTTGGTGATTGGAGGGTGGATGACAAACATACGAATTTGCAGACCTATAGCCTCAGCAGTTTTTAAGATATGAAGACGGACAGACAACGCCGGCTCAATGGTTTATTTATTTATTTATTTTTTTTTTTTTTTTAGAAAACTAAAAACGAGCCCGGTTACAAATACTAAACTCTTAGTAATTTTCAGGACAATTCGAGTCACGCAATGTCTCCGTCTTCAGTCAGAGGAATGATGGCAATGCTGTAGAAACCGCACAACTACGTAAATGTTTGGGTTTCTATCGGGTCAGGGATGGGCAAAGGCCTTATTCTGCCAATCATCTACGTTTAACAGCAAATGGAAGCATCTAAGGGGATAAGGACGAAAGGCCTGTATACAGAATACTGAGGCGAGAGAATGTGAATGACAAAATGGAATTGTGCCCAGCGCTAGATAAGGCAGATTAGTCGTTGAGGAGTCTCTCACGATGAAACGTATTCTTCATACATTACTATTATTTCTCGGGATCCAAACAGTTTTAAGAAGCAAAGCAAAACACCTTTAACTTAACAAACAAACTTCTGTCGCAGAGGAAGTTCGGATGAGAAAAATAACAAAAACAGTAATGACCAAAATCTAGGAGAAAAAATTAATTAAAAATTTCAAACAATTAACAATTGCAATTAAGCTAACAAGGGTAAGGAGCATTGCGTTGAAATGTAATGCTGGAGGGCTTTTAACAGATGCAGATTATAGTGCAAGAAAGACAGTTTAATATTACGTAAACTTGCTGTATAAGTACACACGCAATCACACACTAGAGTTAGTGTGTGTGTGTGTGTGTGGAGGGGGGGTGGGGGAGAGATGTAAGTATGCATTTTTAGTCTCAGTAAAAAAAAATTCGTTCAAAGAGTCTTTTCATGATTTTCAGAATACATAAAATTCACCATCTACAGTTTCAGAAGAATAATTTATCAGTAAATGAAACCGTGCCACAAGCTAAAATTTCTCAACTTTCCCATTTTCTGCATATTTCGTATTTTTATCTCATTCTAGCGCCATGTTATTATGCACTATCTATACTCTGTGGCCACAAATTTGTCATGAGCTTTATATATTTTATCTTCAGCATCCTTTTAATAACGTAATTTTTCTTAATTTATTGTTTTGTTTTGAAGGCTTTAGAGCGTTCCTCTCCTCCGGTTACCTATGCGTGTCTTCTAACAAGTATCCCAGCCGACAATATTTAAAAAAACAAAGCAATTGCTTTAATGCTGTAATACAACATGCTTTTTTTGCAAGCCATGCAGGATTTACAGTCCGTGTTTTATGAACAAGCGGGACCTAATGAAAGCATATGATCAAATACCGTAGACTTTCGCAGAGGTGATCGTAACCATTATCGAGATAAATAATTAAACAGGAGGAACAAAATTAAGGACAAGTTTTTTTTTAATTAGCGCTGTGTCAAATGGTGTTATT
>NC_087203.1:62365234-62367734 GCF_015104395.2 Macrobrachium nipponense | reverse complement strand
CCATATGTAGGAAGTGCAATACGAAAAATGAAACCATAAACCACATAGCAAGCGAATGTCCGGCGCTTGCACAGAACCAGTACAAAAAGAGAGATGATTCAGTGGCAAAAGCCCTCCACTGGAGCCTGTGCAAGAAACATCAGCTACCTTGCAGTAATAAGTGGTACGAACACCAACCTGAAGGAGTGATAGAAAACGATCAGGCAAAGATCCTCTGGGACTATGGTATCAGAACAGATAGGGTGACACGTGCAAATAGACCAGACATGACGTTGATTAACAAAATCAAGAAGAAAGTATCACTCATTGATGTCGCAATACCATGGGACACCAGAGTTGAAGAGAAAGAGAGGGAAAAAAAAAAAAATGGATAAGTATCAAGATCTGAAAATAGAAATAAGAAGGATATGGGACATGCTAGTGGAAATCGTACCCATAATCATAGGAGCACTTGGCACGATCCCAAGATCCCTGAAAAGGAATCTAGAAAAACTAGAGGCTGAAGTAGCTCCAGGACTCATGCAGAAGAGTGTGATCCTAGAAACGGCGCACATAGTAAGAAAAGTGATGGACTCCTAAGGAGGCAGGATGCAACCCGGAACCCCACACTATAAATACCACCCAGTCGAATTGGAGGACTGTGATAGAGCCAAAAAAAAAAATTAAGTAAGTATAAGAATATTAAAATTAATTTATTATTAATTATTAATTCTTATTAATTATTAAAATTATTAATTAGTTTTATTAATTCCAACATCCTTTTATTCTTTTTTTATAACGTATACCGACAACGACCTCCATTCCCTTAGATTAAATATTCATAAAAATGACTTCAACGGAGTAAGTGACTCTCGCACAATTGTTTTTAAATGTATATTGAATAAGGAAAACATTCGAATAATAGGAATTTTATGTGAACGTTGGAAAAACAAAGAACAACAGCAAGACAAAGGACTTGATATATCATATAAATTATTTTGTTATCTAAACTAAAATGATAATATCAGATATATGTAGCGAGAGAAAAATAAAAGTGTATTTCCGCGGCCTGGAGTGGTTGTGAAAGCTGATGCTAATTGCTCTCAATAATTCTCAACACTTTGTACCTAGAGTTAATCTCTCTCATTCTCTACGTGAAAGGAATATACTATATTGCTTCTCGGGTGTAATAACGAGTACTACTGAATACTTAATCTCTGAAAAGCTCTGTTACAAAGGCAATAACTTGATGAAAACGAGCAGAGGGATCACTTCTCATGAACTTAGTAGCTCATATAAATCTCGCTTTAGAGAGAGGTTTCCTGTAACCATCGTGATCCTCTTTCGCTTTGGTACGTTCATGAAAGACCTTTTCATGTCGCCGACTCTACTAAACAGAAATTCAAAATATCCTTTGAAAAAAAAATATCTCCGCTTTTAGTCACAAAACTTCACAAAGGAAGACGAACGTATGTTTAAAGAATGTTTAAGTCCGTCGTATTTAATAATAATATTTACGCAACATAGCTCCTGCTCCTGCACCCCTCATCAGGGAGTATTACATTTCTTCAAGATATTTTTTCATCTCGTGTTGGGACAGGAAAATGCTCAGCTCATCAATGTGTTTTTACATGGTGTGAAACAACGCGTAATTTTGTTGGAGCACAAAAAAAAAAAAAAAAAAAAAAAAAAAAAAAAAAAAAAAAATATCCGTAATTAATTTATGTAAATGACCTCTCTCAGATAAGTTGACTAATAGTCTTTGAAAGGAATAACATAAATTACTGCTTAAAGAAAACAAATTGCGAATAGTTTTCTATCTCGATACATTTCTCTGTGATTATCTTCAACAGAGCATTAGGGAAGGGACTTCGGGCAACTACAATTAATTACAACAAATTCCTTTTTAAAAATCTTAAGTATATTCGCTTTCAGCAATCAAAATGAAATTAGACATAGGAAAAAAATTTGTGAAAAACAATTAAGAAAATGAGAAATAGTAATAATAAACAATAAATTAATAAAACGGACGTTGGAGCTTTCCTCAGCTGAAGTCTAACTTGTAAACCCGACAGTTGGGGAAAAAAGAGTGAAACAAAAATAGACTGACATACAAATATACTGTTTCATAAGTCCCTTTGTTCCGCTATCTATTAAAGAGAAGAATCATTCCACCTGAGCAAACATCCTGTAGAACATCACTTACTTCTAAGCCGTAGATAAATCTCTGCGAACGTGAGATACACACATAAACACATACACACACACACACACGCACACACACAATCAGACTCTTACTTTACGTTCCTTTCCTGGATTCTCTCTCTCTCTCTCTCTCCGCTCAGTGAGTGATCTGATTTCATTCAGGTCAGTCTTTGTCATACAGGAGATTAATTATAGTTAACTCTGGCTATCATCAATTTTCCATTAATCCACAAAACTATACACATTTAATTGAATATATAAGTGACGAATAAATCATGTGTGTACGTTACTATATGCAAGAATATATGTATACTAT
>NC_087203.1:62350234-62360234 GCF_015104395.2 Macrobrachium nipponense | reverse complement strand
TCGTGATTTACGCGTGGCGTGATAGGAAAACAAACCCTCGGGAGGGCAAAACATTAGAACCTGCTCTCGAGACGTTGCCGAGGAGTAATGTACGACCTCCTTGGGAGACTCCAGGGGGCGATATACTCATCTCCGGCAGGTTAATAGTTTGTTAAACACGGTGCCCTGATCCCGTGGGAGCCACGTTGTGTATCAACAATCCCTGTATGCTCCAATGGGGGACTCATCCGAAAGGAGACATGAATGTTCCCTTAAGGAATGTAATGGGAATTGAATGGGACAATGTGTCCTCAAAGGAATGTGTAAACAAAGAATTGAATGGGACAATGTGTCCTCAAAGGAATGTGTAAACAAAGAAGCATGGGGAATCGTTTTCATGGGAGGATGAGTAACCCTTCGCGCAGGCTAAGCAATCCTCAGCAGAAATGCCGAGTTCTCCTCTAAAAGTTATGGTAATTATTTCTACCATAAATCACGAGCACCACCTTGGGTAAAATTATCGCAAAAAATCCACTAATACCTTTTTGTGTAATCCTGCTGGCAAACAAACAAAGAACTCCGAATCATAAATACTGTCTCCTGGGTGGAAGTAATATCATTACCTCCAGTACCATCTTGGTCAATTTTATGCGAGTTCAGTTATTGGTGAAACTTTCCACATGGCCCACTGATTCTTTCTGCAGTCACCATTCCAATATTTCTAACTTTTCGTGAAATGAGCACAATGCTCCTGTATGACTGTTTGCATATGTCTGCATTTCATGCAAGGCGAGGAATGGATGGATCAACTGATATATAACTAAGAGATGGAAATCTGGAGAAAAAACTTTATTGCAGCATATGCCGATGGTTCGAAATTATCTGCATAAGGCGGAGAGAAGAGAAAATATGATCATACTAGTAGTAGTTATAGTAGTAGAAAGGAAATGCAAGTACGACAAAAATATGAGTCAAAGCAGCAGCAGCAGCAGTAGTAGTAGTAGTAGTAGCGTCAGAAGGGAGAAAACTGGAAGAAGAAACAGGAGGCAATGCCCATAATAGAATTACTTTGACCAACCGAGATCATCTGATTAATTTCCTGATGAAAGGCAAGTGCGAAAAGGCTCTTTTCCGACGAAGTGATTATCAAGTTAATCGAATTTTTGCCCTATTACTCACGTCTTCTGTGAAGGCTAATTGGATTTATCTTTTTAATTTCCCTATCTCCTACTTTTTTCCCCTTCCGGGCATCTCAAAGCTAGACAAATTGCGTATTCTTTCGCATCCCTTCAAGGAGAACAGAAAAGGGAAGAACGGTGTTAGTCTTGTGCTTATGCGCCATTCACGCTGTTTGAGAGAGAGAGAGAGAGAGAGAGAGAGAGATACGAGTTATTGCTAGTTTTGTTGCTATCCTCATAGAGGACTGAGGTACAGTAACTCCCATTTCCCCCCACACACACACACACACACACACATACGAAGAGAGAGAGAGAGAGAGAGAGAGAGAGAGAGAGAGAGATATGCAGTTTTGTTGCTACTCTCACAGAGAATTGAAGTACAGAGAGAGAGAGAGAGAGAGAGAGAGAGAGATTGCTAGTGAGACAGATGCAGTTTTCTTGCTACTCTCACAGAGAATTGAGGTACTTCCATTTACACACACAGAGAGAGAGAGAGAGAGAGAGAGAGAGAGAGAGAGACTCATGCACAGATAGTTAACTATGAATTAAAACATTTCCGCAGCACAACGATGCTCTCTGTCCGTCTTTAAGTGGACTGCCATGATACAAGGAAATTCATTTTTTCCCCGGAACATTTTAGGCTTCATACCGCCCACAGGAAGACCATAAAAGAGCGCTCCCGGTATTACTGGGGATATCGTACGTAAAGCCAGAGAGATGTATCTCTAAAAATCCATAGTGTAAGGGAGAGAGGCCTGTTGTGATATGCGATAGCCACCGGTATCTTCTTGGAGACATCAATTGCCGTGTTCTTTACTCTCTCTTTTTAACACTTTTAATAAATGGAAGCAGACACACACATGTGTATCTTAAGTTACAAATGTCCTTTAATATCCATATATGTTAACCAAAGGGGAACATTTTAGTTGATAATAATTTCGTCCTCTCGTGGATTCGAACCAATGCACAGAGATGAAATCAGGACTTCAGTGGAGTTACCGACTCTGTCAACAATTGAGGTGTAAGTTGATACCGATCCTACCTTACAAATCACTGTCGAATTATTATCAACTAAAAAATAAAATACTATAATATATATTATACATATATCTATTATACACACACACACATTATATATATATATATATATATATATATATATATATATATATATATATATATATATAATATATATATGTATTTAATATATATAAAACGGAAAGGAAACGGCAAATGACATACTAAATATACACGGAGTTCCATTTTCTGCAAATAGCAGAGCTACCCAGACTACTCGTACATCGTGTATGAGGTGAAAATACTGAAACCCATAACTGTGTTTTTGGTCTTACTTTTCCTTTTGACCATAACATCTTGTTAAAATCATGAATTTTTATATGTTCATGCTAAAACAAAAGTTCTTTAAATACAAGAAAATCAGAAGTGTGAGGAATCCTACTCCACAAAGCACAGCATGTACATACATTTATTTTCCTCTGTATTTTTAGTTTCCTGTAAAAGAAAACTACTAAGATGGCTACTTGTCTGTCCGTCTGCACTTTTCCTGTCTGGACTCAGATCTTAAAAACTGCTCAGGCTAAAGGGCTACAAATTGGTATGCTGATCATCCACCCTCCAATTATCAAACATACCAAATTGCAGCCATTTAGCCTCAGTAGTTTTTTTTCTTATTTTACTCAAGGTTAAAGTTAACCATGATTACGGTGCCAACAACACAGGCCACCACCGGGCCGTGGCTGAGAGTTTAACGGGCCGTGGCTGCGAATTTCATTCACTATACAGAAAATTCGATTGCTCTGTGTTTGCGGGAAATAGTGGTTAAGTTAAGAATTGCCATCGTACTATGCATGTAGAGTAAAGGTAACCTGGAAGTAAATTAGGGAACAACATTGCAATATTATTCATCTTTGTTTCAAGGTACAACGTCTCGTAACTGTCGACGAATTACACTCTATTCCTCGGACTTTCGACCTTTTGTATTTACTGGCCATTCGATACGTATTAACAAACTGGATATAGCATGGATACGGGACAGAGATAACCAAATGGGAAAACGAGCTTTGATTAACAAATAAGACTGAAAATTGACAAGCAATGTAACTAATAGGAGATTAAAAACATACGACGGAAGAGGGCGATGAAGCGATGGAGTAAAAATAGAACAACAATTTAATAAATGGAAAGGAATTCGAAAACAACAAAATAAGGAGTTATCGTTAAATGCAGAAATAAATATAGCTAGAAGGTTTTAATTCACCTACTGTATTCTACGCTAATTCTTCACAGTAAGTTTATACTTTGAGGCAAATTCAGAGCAGTTACAAACAATGCAAATAAAAAAAAATAAATAAAAGCTAATAACCTTGGACTTTTTTCTGAAAAGGCCGCAGCTTGAGGGCGCACGCTGGCACACACACTAATATATATATATAATATATATATATATATATATATATATATATATATATATATATATATATATATATAGTATATAGTATATAGATATAGTATATATATCGATGTAGCACAAAGGAGCACGCACTTGAGAATATCCTTAAATCCACGGTACCTTTCTACCGTGGACCGATGGATAAGGATATATATATATATATATATATATAATATATATATATATATATATATATATATATATATGTGTGTGTGTGTGTGTGTGTTTTTGTTCAAAGCAGAGTGTGTGTCCTATTCAAAATTATGAAAAAAGACAAAGTAGAAGTGAGAAAATTTGAACAATTCAGTATGAAAAAAGTCAGTGCTACAAAGGAGAGCCCTTACAAACACACAAATATGTATGTATGTGTGTGCGTGTGTGTGTACAATTATACACATTCACTCTCCCCTACTCCACGAATACCAGAGCCCTCCTTCCTTCTCTCAAAACCAGCCGACCGTTTACGCCGCGGAAGGTAGATTGAAAATCAGAGAAGACGCTGCTTACTTATGGGAATTAATGGGTTGAATAAATAGGCCTTTTGTGGCGGTGACGTGCCCTTCCTTAGCGGAAGGCCCCCAAGCAGTATGGAGACGTGCTTAATTACCAAGAGAGAAGGTCGCTGCGAGCCAAAGGCCCAGGCAGCTCCCGGTTTCGAAAGTGTATTTCATGTGGGATTTTCCTAATCGCTTTTATCATCGGTCTCTGGAAAGAGTTTCCCCTTCTCTGCAATCAACTGGCTGATAGAAAACGGCTCACTACTGTCGTCTCTTCAGTTAATACCTAGATGTGGAATTAGCTCTTCAAACAATAAAAAAAAAGTAATAAACATAAATGCTGAGTTGTGTATATCATGTAAGGTATTCGAAATGGGTTATATGGTTTTATTCAAGGGTCTACTTCCCTCTGGGCTACGTTTTCGACGAAATTTTTTTCTGTTAAGCATCACTCGCGCAGTTCTTAAGTGTCCCCTCCTTTCAAAATCTGACCATACCGAAGGAAAACGGTTCCTTTTTGGGAGATATTCAGCATCACTTACGCACATAAAGATTTTCTAATGTAATGCATGGAAAACATGGGTATTAAAATTATATATATATATATATATTTCTATATATATATATATATATATATGTGTGTGTGTGTGTGTGTGTGTGTGTGTGTGTGTGTGTATTCTAATCAAATATATAATTAATCAGAATATTATAATATATATTCCAATCAATTATATGAATACTGGAAAAGTGTCAGTGGTTCTCGTCTAGCAATGAATTATTTAAGAGGAAACATCACTATGTTGGAAATGTACCTTGACACTAAATTTCTGTAACTTACTGAAATGAGTATGGATTAATTTCCTGCTCTACGTATATTTTGGGTAAAGCTAGTTTTTTCATGGTAAGAATGCGTAAATACCGTCGCAAACCAACAGATACAACGCAATACAAAAAAGTGGGATGGATAATTACTAATTTTTTTTATTGACCAAAAGACTGAATTTCAGCACCTACATTTCAAGCATCGGTGGTTTAACACAAAGCCTTTCATAATATCCAATCACTGTTCTTTATGTATTAGGGCTATGTTATCAAGATATCAATTATTTTTCAACACCGGTAATTTCTTACGTTCCAGTTCGATACGCTCAGACTCCATGTAATTGCCAATCAATCAACTGGCAATCCTGACACACACACACACACACACACACACACAAACACACACACAAACACACACTAAACTTAAACACGAGACTGATACAAATTAGGACACGTTTGCAACTGAAGGTTAATTTTAAATGGCTGCCATAAAGTAAAGAAAAAAAAAAAAAATTATAATAAATAAAAAAAGTTTTGCTTTTCTGGATATAAGCTTTACCACAGGGCTCCGAAAACATGCAATTCATAATTTTCAAAAATTGCTGCTGGAATAAATGAATAAATCATGAAATTTATGCCACAAAAGCCAATCACTGGGGCACCGTCAGCCCTTCAGCCCTTAAGACTCAGAAAATTAATGACAAAGCATAATGATCTAAAGGTGAAATTGCGAGAAAATTCCTTGATTGCTCTCAGAGGTGGTAGAGAGATGCTGGACAGTAATAAGCGGGAATGGAGTTACAGTAAAGGTTAAAAAGTGGGTGAAGCTAGTTGCTTACGAGACGCCTGCACATAGTTGGTGCTGGTGGGAAACAAGAGTCAGTTTTTGTCCACTTTGTTCAAATATTTTTTCACCACAAATTGACGCTCGACAGCAAACGACTCCTTAATAGGCATCTTTCTGTTTCCCCTACAGCAGGAGGTTGACAGAGTATGATGATGCCACAATCAAAGGCGTTGGCCGTGGTTTATACCTGATGAGTGAACACCATATAAAAATGTTTTCGAAACTTTTAGTATAAAATTCCACCTCTAGCATCGGACAATATACTAGGTAACTGGCTTACGAAATATATTGTTGACAACTTCGTAACTATGTAATTGACTGCTTAGTAGTTTCATTGCCGTTTGTAGTAGTTGTCCTTTAAGTGTAATTCTAGGCTGTGGACCATTTGCTTCTTGACTGGGCTGTTTGGTTGTTCTATATTTTTTTCGGTTTTTGTTTACCTTTGAAATTTCGAAGCTGTTTTTCATTCTAATAATATATTGTGCCCGATGAGGTGTATCAAGAATACACGAAAGCGATAGGTAGTACTGCTGCTTTCCATTTTTTTTTTTTTTTTTTCTCTGCTGGCACTTGATATACGATTCAGTGAGTTTCTCTCCTCCTGCCGGTCAGTTTTTGAATTACCGTTTTTCTTTCGTTTTTCAGTGTTCTGGCGAGTCTCATACTTATATCAAACCAGCCGGGCTGCACTACCATATCATGTTGCCTGTTTGTCGGCCTCTTAACATGCACAGGAAATCAGTATCTCACATCGAGGTAATAATGCTTCATAAGTGTTCCCATGAATAAGCAGTTAATGAACGTCTTCTATTCCTGAGTATTCTACTCGTCCTTCAATAATGTCTAATTTGTAATTACATATTCTGAACACCTTTGTAAGTTTCATATAAGCTAACCCATACTACACGCAAGGATACACACTACATATCATACTATGATGGGCGTAATGTCTTTCTGACTGTCTGTCTGTCTGTCATTCAATCACAGCCAAACGGCTGGTCAGATGGGCATGAAACTTGGCAGGGTTATGGTGGGGACCTCTAAGATGGTTTGCAAGGGGGTTTCATCCAACCTAACCCCCTCCTTTGTAGAGGGTGGGGGTGAGAAGGGATTCCCTGAAACGGAGATGTTTCTGGCCGTGAAACGAGGCTGGTTATTCCCGTAGACTTAGTTACTTTACGATTTTTCATACATAATTTCTGTACAACTTCCCCGTAGAAAGTCGCGAATATTTCAGCTCGGACACAATAGAAGATGAAAATTATCATCAATATCCGCAAGATTTTTTGAATAACTTAAATCCATCGGGACTGCCAGTGCACAAAATAACGTTGAAGAAGTACTACCCGGTAATGTTGCTTCGGAATTTCGATCATGCCAATGGAATTGCAACAGAACGAGGTACACCGTTATGGAGCTAAACTCCCACGTCATCGAAGCAGTGATAGCAACGGGCCCTCACACCGGCAAACGTCTGTTCATCCCCCGGATTCCTCTGATGCCTTTGGACAACCAGTTTCTGTTCCAGTTACGGCGCAGGCAGTTTCCCATCAACCTGGCCTTCTCATTCACTGCAAACAAGTCGCAGGGCCAGACTTTGGATCGTGTTGGTGTGTTTCTGCTGTCACCCATGTTCACGCATGGCCAACTGTATGTGGCGATGAGCAGAGCAACTGACTCTGCCAACTTAAAATTAAGTTGTGGACAAGCTGATAATATTGTGTACAAAGAGGTTCTGTAGTATGTAGTATGTATAAAAATCGCCCATATTTTAATATTGCTGAACAAATAGTACATATAAATTTTTCACTTCTGCACCCATATTTTATCACCCATCGTAGATGGGTCAGTTTGCTAGTATATATAAATATATTTTTACGTATGGGGGGCCTTATGCCCAAAACATAAGGGGGGAAAAAGAGGAAATATGGGAAAATGGAGCGCTTATGACTTACCTTAGATAATTGTAAAAGGAAGGGTCAAGGTCGCCATTGAAAACTCTGCTGATTACTCTAATTTACATTTATTTACAAGCAACATTGAATGGCCTGAGATAAAGGCAATGCATATAGCCACGTGGGCAGAGGCCGTGTACTGTCTGGAACACTCTTATCATTCCCAATATGAAAACTATGGCCAAAATCAACAGCTCCTGCAATGCTGGTTTCCAAATTTATGAATTCAGGTATTACAAGCGCTTGCCAGGAGACGGAGCACGGACTCAGCAATCTGGAAATGAATTCCCAAATTACACACAACATAAACTAAAGACTTCTTGCACAATATTTCAGCTAACACACCGTGGAGGGTGTTCATCTTTAATCACACACAAGGGGAGGAACTCTAGTGCTTAATTGAAATGCTCACTGAAGACGTTATCTGGGACGATCACAAAAGGTAGCATGCAGCTGCTAGGCAGAAAAGGAACAAAGGGAAATTCGTTTGATATGTAGGAATTTGAATTGGAAAATGTGGTAGAGTTTATTTGACTCATAGGAAAAGAACTGGCAATATGACCGTAACTAAAGAAGTACCTGGGTGCCTTATGGAGAGGAACTTTGGAGAGGATGGCGTCGGGCTTTGTCCGAGTTCGGGGCGCGCCAGTCAGCGCCGTTGTTAGGCCTATGGACAGGCTGGCTCGGACGTCTGTTTGAGGTCAAGGACTGGGCTGAACTGAGCACAGATTCAGGTGCGAATCCTGGGTGTTGGGGCAGCTTTTTCCCCCTGTTGGCATGTCATCCTGGAAACAGACATATGGCCAAGGTTCATAGGATAAGGGATTATATTAGTAGGCCTAAGAAGTACGTGATTAGCTACACACTCCCCTTGGGATACGTCCCTAATGCTTGAGGAGTTTTTATTCCCCCGCTACTACACTGAAATGACGATCTCTGGCCTGCTCTGTGTTTCCCACCTAAAGTCAGCTGATGTTAGGAGTAAAAAATGGCGGCCCTTCTAGCAAATATTTCATCTAAATGAAACTGGGGAGACGAGGTGATCAATAAACGTAAATAATATATATATATATATATATATGTATATGATATATATATATATATATATATATATATATATATATATATATATATATATATATATATGTGTGTGTGTGTGTGTGTGTGTGTGTGTGCAATTCATGATATTAAACTTTTCATAGAGAGAGAGAGACGAGAGGAGAGAGACGAGAGAGAGAGAGAGAGAGAGAGAGAGAGGAGAAGCGTGTTGTTCCATGTGACGAGTAACCTGTTTGAAGAGTTCGGAAGGAAAATTAATTATGATGTTTTCAGTAACAACAGCTTCCATTTTCGATGAAACTCCCAAGAGGAAAAGAAAATTAAGTACAACGTCATAATTTTCCGAAGTGATTTTTTTTACTGATTCAACCACCATGGTTGCAGTTAGATGCAGCGTCTTTCAATGCAGGGCATTGAAATCAAACTAAACTATATATATATATATATATATATATATATATATATATATATATATATATATCTTATATTATATATATATATATATATGTGTGTGTGTGTGTTATTAACAAAGGAGTGACATAAAGAAAAGTGTGACCAAAATATAATATCTGCAAAGAAATTAAATATCTAATTACTTAAAACAGTGGTTTCATCGTTTGAAAACTCTCCAAAGGCAGCAGTTCAGTCTTGATTAGTTTTCCTAAACTTTTAACTCTACAGAAATTGTCTAATTATTTAAAATACTGTTTTCTGTTATTACAACTACAACAGAATTGTTTTTTGAACAATTTAAAAGTTTGCTGTCTCGTTCCTATGTAGCCTATGCAAACAATATTTATTTTTATACTGCATTTCTTGAACAGTGCTTTTTACACCTCATGATGGACCAGTATGTCTTTGTAAAATTCTCAGATGAACCAGAAGCTTGTTTTCAATGGGTGTATACTATATGCAGACATCAACGATCCAAAAGTCATAACCATTATCTCCATTGTGACGATAAAAACAGTAATGGTTGTGTTACTCTTCCTGGTGTATCCCTTTTCAATACAACTGGTGGCTTAGTATCGGAGGGTAAAGCACGCAGTCATTCGCCGATAGATGGAAGACAGGAAGTGACAGGCATTAAAGAATTGAAATCAAGGTCTAAAATTTCAAATGCGATACCTGCCGCACCTGTCCAAGAGGTTCGACAGACTGTGAACATTAGTGACTCAATAGAAACTGCTATA
>NC_087203.1:62330234-62345234 GCF_015104395.2 Macrobrachium nipponense | reverse complement strand
TGTATATATATATGTATAGATATGTATATATATATATATGATAATATATATATATATATATATACTATATATATATATATATATATATATATTAATATATAAAAGTCTATCACATTACCTTGATTCATATACATATATCGAACTAGAAATGTCCTTTAATATCTAATTCGCTCTACCTCGGAATTAATATATTTTCATATATGCTTAACGAGGGGGAATTTATTAAGCGATAATAGAATTGGCGATCGACAGGCGCGAACCAGCGACCTCTCAATTCCAGGACTGGCAGTGAAGCCTTAAACCAGTCCTGGAATTGAGAGGTCACTGGTTCGATCGCCAATTCTATTATCGCTTAATAAATGCCCTCGGTTAAGCATATATGAAAATATATTATTCCGAGGTAGAGCGAATTAGATATTAAAGGACATTTGCAGTTCGATATATATATATATATATATATATATATATATATATATATATATGTATAAATGTATATGTATATGTATATGTTATATATATATATATATATATATATATATATATATATATATATATATATATATGTGTGTGTGTGTGTGTGTGTGTGTGTGTGTGTGTGTGTGTGTAAGTGTTACATATAAATATAAGGAATATATGTTATTCCATATACATAAAAACTAAAACTATGTCATTAATTAAAACCAGTGACCCAAGGGGTCAAACCGGTGTGCTGGAAGGAGTGTGATCGGAACAGATAAGATAATGTAGCCTACCGGCCTTGACGTGTTGTATCAATCAGCGTCCTGGTTTGTTAGTCATCTGTGGTCATCAAATCTGTTGTTGTGTGAACTGCTTGAGAAACCAAATTGACCTATAACCACAGACCGTCCTACGTGACTTGTAATCTATGTCATCGTGTGTATGTTCGTATGTCGAGCTATTGTCTGCTCACCTCTGATTTGTAAACCAAATTATATGTCAGACTTCAGTTAGCATTCTCCATTGGAGGACCTGACAAACTTTATCCACACTCCACGATGTAAGATAGACGAATACATATATTTTTGTACTCTGTGTTTCAAACACTAAAACCTCACATCAGAAAGAAGATACTGAATGAACTTAGAATTATCATCCAAGTCCAGGATACTCCAACGAGGATGAGAGTCATACCAACCGACCTTAGCGTAAAATATCGCAGGTCCTTATAACCCATGTTAAACGAAGGCACAGCCCCTACATATGTGTGTGTGTGTGTGTGTATATATATATATATATATATATATATATATATAGTATATATATATATATATATATATATATATAGCCTATATGATCGTTTCATGCTCTACGTGAAAAGATGCGTAGAAACGTATTGCTTTTGCTTATTTTACCGGAAGCAAAATCCATGGGCAACTTTGGAGTTTTGCAAAATCCATGGGAACTTGGACATTGGAGGTTACCCAGCCATGCCAATCCCTGCCCCGGATATAACAGCGGGGTTGCGATTAAAGAGGTTACAACCCTCTCATGCCAGGTACCCACTTTATGATCCGCGTAACAAGTTTTAGCAACCGGGTGCAAGCGGCAAGTGATAAATACTGGGGCCAGATAGGCAATAGAGGCTGAGCATTGAAAACACGAACCTGTCTGTCAACACTGATTGGTATTCATTCTTTTAGATTAAGATCCACTGTGGCTTATTTATTATTTTTTTAAATAAACGGTAACACTGATTCATAATTCGTGAAAACAATCACCCAAAGACGCGTTATATTTTTTCCACGTTTCTCTTTTCTCTTTTTCTCCAAAAACCTAATCATTAACATAATTATCTACTTCATGTTAATCTTTCTTTCCCTCTAGAATCTAGGCACTTCCAACATTTCTCTCTCACTTCCTCCGGAGGTCTGTTACTACCTACAGTATCCCTCTTTTCTCCATAAGTATAATCTAAATATACATTGCTTCTCCCTAAACGGTACCCCTGCTCTCCCAGGAACGCTAATCTCTCTCTGGCACTCATGCCCTATTCTTTGGCCCCTCGCCCGTCTGCATCACTCCTCTAATTATGCCTTTTAAAGATATATTGTTTCTGTCATATATCTGGCGACATTTTATTCCCGAGTGACAGTCTTATTCGCCCCTTAATTTATTCTCATAAATCTTCCATTCTCTCTCTCTCTCTCACCTCCGATTTCACTCTTCCCTCTTTTACTCCATCCTGTGTTCTCTCCGTCCCTCTCTCTCTCTCTCTCTCTCTCTCCTTCTTTCGGAAGGGTTTGTTGTCGTCCCGTGCGTTCCTCAGCCGTCCCCTGTCACTTCCATCGTCGATCACCCGTAATTGAGATATTACCCTCTTTTGTGGTGACGCCATGGCGATGTAAGGTGTCAAATCAGCCCTCAAGATTCTCTCTCTCTCTCTCTCTCTCTCTCTCTCTCTCTCTCAATACCCCGACAGATAGTAAACGCATCATATTCTTACTCTCTCTGAGGCTCTCTTTACTTAATGCATCTCTCTCTCTCTCTCTCTCTCTCTCTCTCTCTCTCTCTCTCTCTCTCTCTCTCTCTCCGCCATTCGCGCAGAGCATTCCCCCTCTCCGACAACATTTCAATAACCAATTGATTAAATAATAAAGCAGGAAGGAAAAAAGAGGATATCACGTATGAGATCCTTCTAATAGATAAACACAAAAAGCAAAGCTGTGATAACGGAGAGATATATTGCCTGATTGACAGGTTGTAAACGAGTGAAGGATGGCGTAATAAACGCGAAATAAAAACATAACAAGGAAAGTGCACGAGTCATCAAACTCCGTAATTACAAGAGAGATGATGAAGAAAGAAGAATCATGATAAAGAACACATTATTCATATATCAATACAGATGAGTAATACAATAACCGTTTTGAATGGTCGCGTTGGAAAAATTATATAGAATCTGTCCGATGTTAGTAGTACTTACAACAACAAAAACCAAAAAATAAAGCGCGTGGTAATAATATATATATATATATATATATATATATATATATATATATAATATATATATATATATATATATATATATATATATATATAGTCTCAGTAATTGGGCGGCTACTTGGAAATCTTAGCTTGATGATAAATAACAGTGCCAAGACCAGGAAGAACATTCTCTATTAAACGAGCTTTCGAGGTTTAAAACCTCATCTTCAGGCTGGTAAAATGACATGGATGAGAAACCACTAATAATTTCATTAAAATGAATTGTCTTATTAAAAGCTTCAGTAAAAACATAAAATAAAACGAACATCACATACATAGTTTGTTTACCTTTCATATTATTTTCATTTTTATTTCTGTTTTTGTATGTTTTGCGTTTTGTTTTAGTTTATTCGTAATTTTTAATTTTAGTTTGTATGTGATGTTCGTTTTATTTTATGTTTTTACTGAAGCTTTTAATAAGACAATTCATTTTAATGTAATTTTTAGTGATTTCTCATCCTGTCATTTTTTCAGCATGAAGATGGGTTTTAAACCTCGTAAGCTCGTTTAATAAAGAATGTTTTCTTGGTCTTGGCACTGTTATTTATCATCAAGCTATATATATATATATATATATATATATATATATATATATATATATATATATATATATATATATTAAAGCCCAGCAGAGTATATACATAAGGCACTTGTTGAATGTTAATATTACTAAAAAAAAAAATTATTTTTAGGATGTAATTTACGGTAATATTGGTTTACACGAAGTATATCAATATGTATTATACGAATATGTATATAACATTGCATCACAAATAACTCTACATATAAATGTAAATATAAATGTACATTATATATGTATAATTAATTATATATTCTCTCTATATTCTATATAGATCTTATTTATATATATATTATTATATATATATGTTATATACTTATACAATATTACATTATCTATATATATATAATTATATATATATATATATCTATATATTATATGTATATATGATAATAATCTATATCATTCATGCTCTCACGTCTTATGATACTATGACAAATATATTTAATTCTAACCAATAATTACCACAAATAGCATCTTTAGTATCTTTATTTTTCTTTTTGCAATATCAACATTTAACAAATACTTTCTGTATATACTTTACTGGGTGCTCTCGTTTCTCGTTGATATTTAATTTCATGACTATATATATATATATATATATATATATATATATATTATATATATATATATATATATATAAATATTATATATATATATATATTATATATAAAATATATATTATATATATATATATATATATATATATAGATATATATATATATATATATATATATAGATATATATAATCATTTGCACAGAGTCACAGATAATCTTTGTTTCTAAAGCAGAAAACGAATTGACTCCTGACCGAACGAAGCACTTCAGTTATATAGAGATATATATGTATACATATAAGTATATATAGATTTCTATATATGTATATATCATATATAAGTATAAACATATATACACAGTAATGATATATACTTTATATGTGTATATGGGTATGCATGTATGTATGTATGATATGGATGTATGTATGTATGTAGTATGTATGTATGTATTGTATATATATATATATATATGTTATAATATAGATATATATATGTATATATATGTATACTATATATATATGTATATATATATATGTATATATGTATATATATATAGATAGATATATATATATATATACTATATATATATGTATATATGCTCGACTGCTCGACAAATGAACGGGACAGCAACCCACGCCCACCTAATGCATAAATCCTCAAAACTTGAAAAAAACAAAGACAACACATACACCGAAGTCGGAACAACGGAACAGATTGCGCCAAAGAGCTAACTTGAAAAATTAATCCTATTTATGGAGACTATTAATCATCAGAGGCTCCTTTTAAAAGCCAATAATCAATCAGCGACAACAACATTCATGTCATTTCCGTCATGAGTTATTTTTTCAACAGATTTATTAATGTGCGGATATTGTAATTAATGCGCTTTGTAATTTATGCCATGAATTACAACAGGTACACTGGCTTTAAAAAAATGAAAATCTATAGATGTTCTGTATACTTACGGCTGCATAAACCCACCCCAGACCAGATGTAACGGCGTGTATGTCATGTACACACACACACAATATGTGTATATAATATGTAGAATATAGATATATAGAGATATATATATATATATTACACAGATATATATATATATACATAATATATAATGTCATATATATATATATAAGATAGTATATATATAATATATATATAGATAGATAGATAATATTACACACACACAATATATTTATATACAGATACATATATTGGATATATATATATATATATATATACTATATATTTATATATAAGATATATATTAACATTTAAATATTATATTATATACATTTACATTTTTATATGATATATATATATATATATTTATTATATATATATATTTATATATATATAATTAACTACTATATATATCTCTCTTATATATATCTATAGATATATCTTTCTATATATATATAGTATCTTATCTCTCTCTTATTATATATATTATATTCCCGGACTTGCTTATTTTCACTGAAAGGGAGTGAGTGTAGAGCAAATGCAATATAAGACTTAGACAAGTTCATAAATAAACTGCCCAGTCGTAAATAACCACCAGGACCTCACTTTCATTCTGTATATGTTTATGTGTATATGTATAATGTGTGTGTATAATATATATATATATATATATATATATATATATATATATAAATATTATATATATATACATATGCATACACATATAAGTATGTATTCTGGTATGTAAATACACGTACATATACAGACCACCTTTAGATTTTTACATATACGGTAACTAAGCATGCAATCAAACAAAAAATTCTAGAACGACAAAAACCAAATCGAGCGAATTGTTGAGCACAGAGTTTAATACACAATCACAAACCTCTGACACAAGTACACTGGCGATAACAATCCTTAACTAAGCAACGCGTGCGAAGGTCAAACAAGCGGCAAGAGAAACACGGTAAAATTAAAATGGAAATATGGATATTATCTTTTTATGTGCCACTAGTTATTATTGGAGAATTTATTCATTCATTTATATATTTGTTTACTCATTTTTTGCGATAGGGTGTGAATACAGCTGTGACTAGGAAGGACTCGGAACGTTTATGATAACTACCTTCGATCAGAAAGCAGTATGGTGAACTCTCTTGCTCTACTGACCTGCATGAAATGCCGCCTATGGTAGTACTGTCAGAAACTATAGTAGATTCACATCAACCATGCATTTCATGCCTAGGCCCGTCCCTTATGACGCTCCTGATTGGCTGTTGTTAAGCCAATCACAGGGCTGGAGACTCTCAGTCTCTTTCAAGAGTTCACATAGGCAGGATGTGTGTTCCTCTTCTCCTGAGGGTTACGTCTTTCAAACGTATACCTCAGGAAAGGTGGAACACATATCCTGCCCATGTGAACTCTCAAGAGAGACTGAGAGTTTCCAGCCTTGTGATTGGCTTATCAACAGCCAATCAGGAGCGTCGTGAGTGGCCTAGACATCAAATGCACAGTTGATGTGAATGTACTATAGTATGTGCTTTATAAAAATTACATTAATTAACAAACTTTTTTTCAACATAATAAACCCTGTGCCCTCAATGGCTTTAGCAGCGAGCAATTCAATATACAAAATGTTTTTTCATTGTGAAAATTTCCATAATCAAAATATTTCGAGATAATTACGTGAGATATCCTAAATAGCAGGATAAAAAGTTCCACTCCATTTCCAACTCATGAAATATTCATCGTGATACGTATAAGCGAATCCCTAACAACACTTGTTCATGCGGCAGAAAAAGCATACATTCGTACATACATACATTACAAACTGAGAGGGTCCTGTGGTCATTTCAATACACACATAAGTCAAGAGTTACAGTGATCACTAAAATACACAAAAAAAGAAATAAGAGCAGTTGACTGTAAGCTTACCCACTTTCTTTTTGCGTTATGGCTCCAGAGGGCTTTGTTAATCCGTTTTCAGAACATTTCCGGATGAGGCTGCTGGACCTACGCTCTCTTTATTTCCGCCTGTGACCCACTCAGTCGGCTAAGTACTAGTACTAAGTTAATGCATAGGCCAATAGAGGCACATCGTTCAACCAAATTTACACTGCGAGATCTGTGCATCAACAAAACAATAACGCTAAAAAAATAAATAAAAATGAAAAAATAAAAAGAGGGGGGGGGGTGGGTGGCGTCGGCGAAACAGGCAATGAATTAATAGTAATTACGGTTGACTATGTAGTAAACACGGTCTATGGCTTTGAAACGAAATGTAGTTGAATTTACACTACTACATTCGCACTGGATATGATACGTGGTCAGTGGACACGGGGGAATGTGTAAATCTGAAATAATACAAAAATATATATTTGTATATACTTTTTTTAGGTGACACGCAATCAAAATCAGATGAAGCTGAAAGACTCAGTACTTCACGAAATCAAGTCTCTCTCGGCGATTTCGCCAAAAAAATGCATCACGTGAAGGACGAGAGAGAGAGAGAGAGAGAGAGAGAGAGAGAGAGAGAGAGAGAGAGAGTGTATGTGTTACAAAGATTAGGATGTCTCAAAGACTTGTTAGTCCATCCGAGGAGACATCGTGTGCTCACATATTTCTAGGAGCAGGTTTTACTGTTCATTCACAGTGTCCTAATGATTTTGTCTAGCTTTCTCTTAAACTCTTCCACACTATTGCTGTTTATAAATTCTGGTGGCAGTTTATTCCATGTGTCACATATCTTGTATGTAAAGAAGTTCTCACAATGGGATGTGTTGGATCTCTTCGATTCTAGTTCATACCCATTATTTCAGGGGAGAGAGAGAGAGAGAGAGAGAGAGAGAGAGAGAGAGAGAGAGAGAGAGAGAGAAAATAATACATAAAACAAGACTACAAAGAAAAAGGAAAGAAAGCCCAATATGAAAACGAATATCATGAGAACTTGGAAAATCAGGAGTCCAGTCTTTCGTCGTAAAATGACGAATCTCGAATTTTTTTCCCCCCTTTTTTTGGCATAACGCATTAGCAAGGACTAGTCGACGAAAAAAAGCATAAGTACGTTATCATGAAAAGAATATGAGGAGCGAAATTTTTTATGCTTTTCTCTCAAACGGATATTCTCGAAAATAGTATGACTGCAACGTATTGTAACATATTCCATATGTGAATAAGTGATAACTCTGAATGAATTTGGCCTGCAGCTGAACAGAAAGGTATATTTGAATTATATATATATATATATATATATATATATATATATATATATATATATATATATACATGTATGAATGTATGTATACTTGTATTATCTAATATATTATTATATATGTGTGTGTGTGTGTGTGTGTGTGTGTGTGTGTGTGTGAATGAATGTGTATATAGTATGTGAATGTAAAATCTACTGGTCACTTTTTACCAGGTACATGTACATATGTACGTGAGGCAATAAACTTCTATTCTTCTTGTGATCAGGCCGCCAACGTAACTTGATTATGGTAACCCAGGCTGGTTTCCCGCTACGGGACATCAAAATTTTTTCATATTTTTTGCACTTGGATCTCAAGGCTTTGCAGTGACACTAATAGACGTTTTAGTTTTTATAGTCATCGCTCAAATTAAACTCGTTAGTTACCGTCTTCCACAGGGCTTTTACTGTAACTTCCAGTTGGTCTGGTTTCAAGAATGAAATAACACTTTTCTACAAATGCTTTTTAGACAACTGTTACCCTTCCAGACTTTTTTCTACATGTTATACTACTAGTACCAAGAATGAATAACCAAACTACCTCAACAACTCTTTACCTGACGTAAGTTTACCCCGGACTGGAATTCTGCTTTTGTACTTCATCCAACTGTAATGGTTTTCTATATTTTTATTTTTTTCTCTCTCTCATATAACTTTGCTTTACATTTTTATTGTAATTTTAAGCGTCTGTTTTTAAATTTATAATTTACTGTATTATTCTAGCTTTGATAATGAGACAGATGTATTGTAACGTCAGCAATTAAATAAAAAATGTTGTTACTATGGACGCCTTCCTCTGCCCTTGGTCATATATATATATATATATATATATATATATATTATATAGTATATATATATATATATAAATATTATATATATATATTGGATATGCATATGTATATGTATATGATATATATAATGTATGTATGTATAATACACACACACGCACACACACACACACACATATATATATATATATATATATATATATATATATATATATATATATATATATATATGTGTGTGTGTGTGTGTGCGTGTGTGTGTATTATACATACATACATTATATATCATATACATATACATATCATATCCATATATATATTATATATATATATACATATATATATATATAAGTATGTATGTATATAATACACACACACACACACACACACACACACACACACACACACACACACACACACACATATATATATATATATATATATTAGTATATATAGAATATTATATATATATATAACCTTTATTACAGTCTGCATTAAGAGTTGCTTTTTCTTTGGCTCTGTAGGACACACACAGATGCTGAACACGATGTCCTCATGCCGCGTCCTTTGCGAGTTCCTGAGAGAACAAAGCAAAGAGCAGACAAGAACAACAAATGCGTTGTTGTCCTGATGTCGCCGAGTGTCACGGGACCCCATCGAAATCCTTCGCTGAGCTGCTTCTTGGCCCTATTATCCTGTTCTTCCATTCGTCTGCATTTCTCCACTCTTCTGACGACTGTTCTTCTCCCTTCCTTTTGATTCCATTTTTATTCTTTTTCCCCGATCCCACCTTCCGCCCGACAATCCTCCTCCCCTCCGCGTTTCTCTTTTCATTCTAAGTTATCCGTCCCGCCTTTTTCAAAACTCCTTCCCTCCCTCAAATCTCTTTCGGCCGCTGAATTCCCTCCTCGATCCCACCCCCTACCTCCCCCACCCAAAGCGACCAGCACCCAACACTACACACCACCGCCGCCGCCGCCGCCGCATCGCCCTCTCTCTCTATCTCTCTCTCTCTCTCTCTCTCTCTCTCTCTTGGCATCTCGGTCTCGCCATTACCTTCACAAGCTGTCTCTAGCGTCTTGCATTAACCGAGGGGCCGAACCCGTCTCTCCTTAAAACGTATACATCATCATCTTCCGCCGCTCCGCCACAAAACCAGGAGGAGAAAAAAAAAAGAAGAGAAAAAAGGGCAAGATGAAGAAATACACTCAGGGAACCGGAAAGCGTGGAAGGACGCCACAAGGCGATGGCGGTAGATAGGTGCTTTCTTGGTCTTCTTGCTTCGAAGAATTACATTACAAGAGGATTACATATGTACGTGGAAAATATACCCGTGTATACACATTACATATATTTATATATATATATATATATATATATATATATATATATATATATATACATTACATATATATATATATATATATTCATATTATATATATATATTCATATATATATAATATACTATATATATATATATATATATATATACATATATATATATATATATATATCTATATATATATATATATATATATACTATATATATATATATATATATATATACATATATATATATATATATATATTACACACATATATTCTATAATATTATATATATATATTATATAATAATCTATATTAATATATATATATTTATATATATTCTCACTTTCCTTCAACACCTAAACATAACGGAACATGAAATAACGTTAACCTATAATAATAATAATAATACGAAGAAGGAGAAAAGAAGGAGGGGAGAGAGAGAGAGAGAGAGAGAGAGAGAGAGAGAATCATTCCAGCGTGAACCTCAACCGGGTAGTAAACTGGTATAAAACTAGCATAAAAAGGCATAAAACTTGGTGAGCAGGACTCCATCAGGCACTGCTTCCTCTTCCAAAGAGTAGCGGAGAGAGGAAGAGGAGGAACCTCCCAGACCCTAATCCTCCTCCCCCCCTCCCTCTCCCCAAAGCCACCCCCCCCCCCATAAAACAGGGAGCTCACTCTTAAATTTTGCTTCTGTTCTTCCACTACTTACGCTCGATTTCTTCATCTTTCCCTTTATCAGACTTCTCCTTCCTCTTAAACGGCTTTTCTTCTCCCATTATTACGTACTCCTTCCATTACCGCCGATTTCGTGCAATTCCTTTCCGATCTTTATTATGGAATGAAAACTCCTCTTGAACCATTCAACTTTCGCCTATTTTCATTTTCAATACATCACCTATTATTTCTTCCTTTCACATCTTTTCCAACATCCTTTTCTCATTATCACTTTAATTCGACAAGCACTTTGTTTTTTCTACCGTTTTCGCTTCTTTTTTTCATTTTTATACTTGTTTTCCTTCAGCCATCACCTTTCCCACTTCTTCTATAAGCCTCTTCAATTTCATCACTGCTTTCCCTGACTTTTATCTCCAGTTTCGGCTTCCACTTCAACTTGATTTTCTTCTACTACTTCCACTTCTTTTGCTAGTTAGCGACGCGTAGACTACAGATCGAGTCCCATCGTATCTAAGAATCCGAACAGAAGAGTAGGAGGAAGAGGAGGAGGAGGAGGAGGATGGAGGGAGGAGGGGGAGAGACAATACGCACACCTGAACTATTTACTTTTTCCTAATCGGAGTATTTCATTATGTAGCGGACAAAACCTTCCTCTCGGCCGACTTTATCTTTTCCTTCTTGGTTGCGTCGCAGGGGTGGGGAAGGGGGGGGTTGGCTGCCGGGGGCGGGGGGAGGGGGAATTGGGGGCCATGAGGGGTGGAAGGGGTTAAAACGTAGAAGACGCTACTCGCATTTCAATTTTGTTGGTCGATTGATATTATTTTTTCTTTCTATTTCCATCGTTCGTCTTTAATTAAATTCTT
Organism: Macrobrachium nipponense; assembly: GCF_015104395.2. Classification (NCBI taxonomy): domain Eukaryota; kingdom Metazoa; phylum Arthropoda; class Malacostraca; order Decapoda; family Palaemonidae; genus Macrobrachium; species Macrobrachium nipponense. The sequence continues at coordinate 62,333,223 of NC_087203.1, read as the reverse complement.
AAGGCAGAACGAGAAGGGCCTCCGACAGCTTCAGGAATTTCTGTAGACATCTTTTTAAAACAACTCTCTCTCTCTCTCTCTCTCTCTCTCTCTCTCTCTCTCTCATGTATCAACGTCTGCCTCTCTGTTATTTACTGATTGTGCAAATCTACGAGTAAGTCTCGCTCTCTCACTTAATTGAGCACATATAATCTCTCTTTATGTCAATTTTCACCCATGGTCGAGTTGGAGAGAATCTCTCCTCTCTCTCTCTCTCTCTCTCATTCATTATTCACGGTGCCAAGTTAGCAACAAGGTTCTCCGCCGCATCAGTGAGGCTCTTGTAGCATTTGTGATGGATGGGGCAGGCGATAATCTCAAGGCGTAAATAGCAGGTAGTGGAGGAGAGAATTGATTATAGATAAAAGAGATAGACGGTTGCAAAGATAAATTGACGTGGACACAAATATATTAGTCCTTGATTTGAGTGTGTATACATACATACAGTAAATACATGATACACATACACACACACACACACACACACACACACACACACACACATATATATATATATATATATATATATATATATATATATATATATATATATATATATATATATATATATATATATAATAATATATATATTATATATATTTATTTATATATAATATAATATATATATATACACATATATATATATATATAATATATATATATATATCTATATATATATATATATATAATATGTGTGTGTGTGTATGTGTGTGAAAGATTGAGAAATCATAATGCGCATCTTGAGCAAGTTTTTACAAGTTGCAAATTATAAAATTAACTATACTATTTTCATGAATCAAAACCAAAATTGTGCAATAATAATAATTATAGCTTTTTGCCAATACATCTAATACAGCAAAGTGCGACATTACACTTACAAAGCCGCTACATGAATCAACGTTATCATCGGAACTAGAATCCACTTGAGTCAGACTTATGATTAATCTTACAAATTCTAGTATTCCAAACGGTCAGTTATCAGCGATAGGTCTATCATATTTAGGTTTATTGTTGAAAAACATGTTAATCTGGATTTGTTTTATAGGTGACGACTCACCTACCTACAGTTAAGCTACAAAAATTCCTCCTTTCAGATTAAAGGGTATAAACAAAAACATTTGGCGGAGTCTGATTGAATAGCAGAAGAAAAACATATAAAATAAATTACAACCAATTACTTCAACAGCATAATTTATCAGACACAACGGTTCCTTTTCTGGAAATGGGCAATTCGTTCACACCCGCGCAGAACCGATATAAGGATTCTCGTCTGTGATACAATACTGCTAACCACTTTTATTTAGTCACATAAATCTGTCATCATTAACTGACGAACACTAAAAAGTAAATCTCATATGAGTGGGAGGAGCTTTATGCATGTCACTTACATCGGTTAAATTAGAAAATACCATCTCATAGTATCCAGTTTTCTTTCATTCAAATACCAAAAGGACGGACAGTCAAAAGGCCTATCTCGCCCAAGCATTATGGAAATAATTAACAAAGATTTAGCATAAAGACAAACAAACAAAGGAAGGGGTAGCATCCCTTTTCAAAAGGAAGTTGAAAGTAAGAGGTCAAGCAATTCACAGGCAAACCTTGTAACTTGAATTGTGTGGAAACAGAATAACTGAGCCTTCCAGTTATCAAAAATGTTTAGGGATGAGGTTACTCCAACCATATACTTCTCATGACCCACAACTGCCGAAGGTACCCATTAAGGGCTGGGTCGACTAGTGGCAGTACACCTGGCGAGGGCCATGAGCCAGTCAAAAGTGGTCAAAGTGCTCCTCCTTTAAAGCCCTCCATTGATCGACCTACTTATTTACATGACGAATCATACGGCATGCTTAAGATTATCATTAACAAGAGTCGTTAACCCTACTTTGTAGGATAATAACGCTGAATGAATATTTCTCGTAAGCACAAACTCACGAGATCATTGGTAATGCAGCATAGTATGGAGCTCAGAATGCCCAGAGAGGTAAGCAAAATTTATCGCTGGGAGGCTGCTGTGAAGGCCCTAAAACATACGCTAGAAAGACTTCCTCTACCCTGCAAAATCGTCTGCATTTCACAAAACCCAAGGGTTTATATTCCAACACTTCATTGAAGTACATAACATGAGGCCGCCCTTGCAGAAACTAATTGAAAGACCCAAATAATTCACTAAGGGACTTCAGGCAACTGAATATTGCAGTAGCGGTGTTTTTCTTCTGTCAGCAGCCTTCTATCAATATTCAGCAAGCATAGACTTCAAATTACCTTCCGTAACACCTCAAAGGAATAGTGACTCCATCAGGAGCAACAAGCCCTTTGGGAACATCCTCATCAGGAGCAAACACCTTATCAGGCGGAGGACCCTTTCAGGAACAGCATGTCCCTCGCGCATGCCACCCTGAGCCATCCACCCACCAGCAAGTTCCAGTCATCAATCAAATAACCTATCAGACCAGTAACCAGAGCAGCATCATGGATGGCAGTTAATGGTATCCATTTACAGCTAGTAAGCTATTGCTGCAACATGTAGTTACAGCACTCACGTTGGCTCACTGCACCTTTAAAATGTAGCCAATAATGTTACTACATTTCTTTTTCATCATAAGAATTCAATTGAGAAGAAACTACCCCAACAGTTTTCATAAAGCATTTTGTGATGAGGCTACTATCTATACTTGAGCCGCTTTTCAACTTTACTGTAGCCCACCATAATAGCAAATTTACTACTTATGGTAAGTCATCGGAGATAGAGATTTAATGAAAGGGCTTAAAATACCCTGCCTTCCTAGGGAGTTGAACCCTGGCCAAACCAGACTCTCTGAAAATCTAACTCGTTTGCCTTTACTTACCCAAATACCTTAGCCAAATCCCTGATAATGTCCAACAAAAGACAATCCCCAAGGACTCAGGAGTATACGAAATCCCATGCCTGGACTGTGATCAATCTTAC
>NC_087203.1:62317734-62325234 GCF_015104395.2 Macrobrachium nipponense | reverse complement strand
ACATATATACACAATATTTATATATATATATATATATATATTATATATATATATATATTATGTCAGCAGGATTTTTGCTTTTGGAACAAAACGTTAATCCTTGAAGACATCTCTATCCATATCACCACCGTAAAACCATCGGTCATTGAGAAACAATCGCCCTACAGAGCCTGGAAGGTTGTCATCATTAGTTTAATATCAATAGACTATTGTACTTGCTTCTTCGAGTATGATGGCTATTTTATAGATAATTCTGCAACAGAACCGGCAATAAAACATAAAATATAATAAAAATAAAGTAGAATAAAACATAAAATAAATATATGGCTACACATTCTGCCTACACATTTTATCTTCTACAATAATCAACAACCTAAAATGTTACAATTCCTAGCAAACTGTATTAGTTTGAAACCGATATGAAAGTTCCATGATTATCATTATGAAAAGCATTCATTATCCAATTCCCTACACAGTATGTAGGTAGTATATTATTTTCGTTACTCATTTAAAAGGTGCAAACCGGTAAATAGACTTGCTTTACTCTTGAAATCCTGAAAATTGGAAAAGAGCAATTCCAAAGCGCTCCCCTAAGATGTATGGAAGACATTTCAAACCTCGTAAAATATAAAATAGTGAATCTTTCTTTCATTTTGAATGAGAGATATATGGAAATCCCATTTCATTCATATCTACTAAGATATATGAAAAAACACTGATATATTTTATCAAATATACGGAGAATGATTTTTCTCATTTCGTTACATATTTCGTTAAATAAACAGGAAAAAAAACATTTAATATCGCGTGCGATGAATTGGAAAAAACATATCTCATGAGATAGTTAAAAATCTTTGAGATGGAAGAACACTCTTATTTCGCGAGATCTGCAGAAAAAAAACAGCTCTCCATGTCTCATGCGGTAAATAAATAAAATATATATATATATATATATATATATATATATATATATATATATATTATATTATATATATATATATATAGTCACTTATATGAAATGAAACATTCCCATATTTCATGAGATATACGAAGAACATTTTTCATATTTCATGCGATATAAAGAGAAAACCGTTTAATATCTCGTGAAATACATGGAAAACATCTTTCATATCTAATGAGTTATTTAAACAAACTCTTCTATATGAAGTAATATATATGGAAAATAGCCCTTCCATAACCAAATACATGTAAAAACATTTTATATCTTACGAGGTATGGGAAGAACAAATTTTGTGAGGAACATGGCAAACAACATCTTTCACCTATTTATATCTATCTATCTATCTATCTATCTATCTATCTATCTATCTATCTATCTATCTATCTATCTATCTATCTATCTATCTATCTATCTATTATATCTATCTATTCTATCTAATCTATTTCTATCTTCTATCTAATCTATATATATTATATATTATTATTAGAATATATATAGTATAATTATATATATATTATATATTATATTATATTATTAGTATATTATATATATATTTATATAATATTATATATAAATATACTAATATATTTAATATGGATATATAATATATATATATGGATATATATATATATATATTATTAATATATTATATTTATATATTTTATTATATATATATAATATAATTAATATATAATAGTATAAAAATTATAATATATAGAATTTAATTAATATCTAATTATTATATTATATATATTAATATATATAATAATAATATATATAATATATATAGAATATTTAATATATTATAGATATATTATATAATATAGGATATTATATATTATATAGTGAGATTAGTTATTACTATATAGACATTATATATATATATATATAATTATTATACTATATATATATATATACATATAAATACATATATTTATATATATATTATAGTATAAATTATAACTATATTATATACTATATAGATAGATATAAGTATATATTATAATACTATATTATAATTATATATTATATATTATATATATTAGCCGTATATTATATTATTAATTATATATATATAATATTAATAATATATATATATGTAAACTTTTATGCCAGTATCTCGTTAAAATATAGAGAGAGAGACACTAACATATTTCATATAAATGGTAAACGCCTAAACATTTCTAATTTCTATTGAAATAGGCTGATATTGAATAATAACAGTAATAAGACGAAAGTAAGCAAAAGTAGAATTCTGATGAACTTTGTTTCAGATGAATTAAAACATTTACAGGGAGTTTCACCTCATCTGCTCAGCTGTCATTATTTTATTGACAGTGAGAGCAGAAAAGACACTTGAAAACACTAAGTTCTTTTAATACTTGAACACCATAATTATTGTGATTTTTATTTATGTATTTAATAATAATAATAAATGAAAAAATAACTACTACTGCTCCTTTTAATTAATAGTTGATAACAATTACAATAAAGCTATAATAAAATGAACATCTATATCATGCAAGAAAAACTTGCTTTCTTATTTGTCGTCAAGGGGTTACAATTCTATACGAATTCCAACATTTTGTGTTAATTAAATCAACCCCATTTTAAAATAAATATTAACTGGAACAGAAGACTCCTTTCAGGCACTGAAAAAAAAACACTGTATTGCACATAATTGTAGATTTTTATATTTAAGTCATTCAAGTGTTTATGTCTTTTATAAATTATTTTCTTCATTGCTAAGGAAAACAGCGTAACATAATTCCTCCTGAAAATAAGTTAACAAAACCTTTGGTATATATATAAGTATTATATTTATATATATATATATATATATATATATATATATATATATACATATATGTGTATATATATATATATGTATAATATATATATATATATATATATATATATATATATATATATATACATATATGTGTGATATATATATGTATGTGTATATATATATATATATATATATATATATATATATATATATATATATATATGTATGTATATATATATATATATACAGTTATAAAACATGTCCTTACTTTTTCCTGCATCTCATCAATTTCATATAAATTTAGCTCGAATATTCTTCACATGCTAGTAAAAGAAGCAGTTAGCACCAAAAACTAACAAGTATTCAAATCACTGATCTGAAAGGTTAGGGAAACAGAGCTCGTAAATATCCATCACAAAATCACAAATGAACAAAATCTCGGATATGTCAAATGCTGGCAGAAGTCCCACGATTGCCTTTACTATACTACCACCGCCCATTCCCCCTCTCCCCCCACTTCTATTGCTTGAGAGAGAGAGAGAGAGAGAGAGAGAGAGAGAGAGAGAGAGAGAGAATACAAGTTGGTTGCTTTATACAACAAATAAACAATGGGCGTGATCACAGTTATACCTATTAAAGCAAATTGTGCCTAAACAACAATTAAAGCGGACAGACTCTCCGAGACGATAATAGTATGGTTCAGATCGACATTGTTGCTCTGTACAACAAATGACAATGGACATGAGTACGATAATAGTTTCTAAGGAACAATTTAAAACGGCCAGACTCCAAGAAGATAATAGTATGTTTCAGGTTTACCGAGATATCAGCACAGTTGTACCTGTTAATAGCTTCTAAAATGAGAGAGAGAGAGAGAGAGGAGAGAGAGAGAGAGAGAGAGAGAGAGCGCAACTTTTGCAGTAAGGAACTAATTAAAAAAAAGAAAAAAAAGAAAAAACTCTGACACTCCCTACCTTTCAGAGAGCGGGAGGGAAACTCGATATGAAGGCGGAGTGAGAACCGTCGCAGGCCCTGTACAGCTGGAGCGAATATTTCGAAGCGCCTTCACCGGAACGGTTTATAAATCTCCGATCATTCGATAAAGATACGTTTCATTTGGACGCGTCGAGCTACAGACGAGGGACGGGGGAGGTGCGTGGAGGTTGGAATTCCGGCATTCCGAAGCATTCCATGTACGTCAAATTTAACGAAGGGTATTTATGATATTTATTACATTGACGTTAGCGGGATGTCAAACTGCAACATGGTGCGTGGCCAACTAGGGAATCCGGCTCATTCTAATCTGTAAGGGAATCTCGTTCTTTTGGCCTAATTTTTGGTGTTACCTTATCTACCACCAGAGGAGCCATAAATTGAAGGAATAATTTGATTTGATTGAATGAAAGGTGGGGGAAAAACTAAGTGTGATAAAATCTTTCCAAGGACGCTAGTCCAGCAGAAGCGCCTATGAAGAATATGAGACTGGAGAGAATTATCAGCCCTCCGAATTCGTTCTAATAATTTATGTAGTTGTATGATACTGACCGGGAATAGTAGTTTTAACTATTGTACATATGAATACTTAGCATATATATATATATATATATATATATATATATATATATATATATATATATATATATATATATATATATAGTATATATAATATATGTATGTATGTATAGTATATATATATATATATATATATATATATATATATATATATATATATATATGTATATATATATACATTATATATATATATATATATATATATATATATATATATATATATATATATATATATATATATATACGTATATATATGTACATTTCTATCAGAATGAAAAAATAGGTGTCAGTAATGATACATGGAAAGCCACGCTAAAACAAAAATAAACAAGAAAAACGGTAGACAGTAAAACAAGAAGTAATGAAGCGTTCAAAAGCACTCCTAAAAAAAAACGCAAAACGGATCAATGGTTCCCAGACCTTAGCGCTGAGTTCACATCGTCCTTGAGCCGTCGTTCAGCGGCGCTCTTCATATTCGCAATTAACTTCAATTCAGTAACAACTTATCAATGCATATAAGTAGTTATTTCTCATCATATTTTGCACTAACGAAAGCTTTAAAAAAACAAGCGTTTTGCTATACTTTTTTTTTGTATTAAAACATCAGTGATTATCTGTATGATTTAATCATAAAAAAATTATAAATGACCTACAGTTTAGCTTACAAAAATACTACAAAATAACAGCATTTGCCCTTGGAACTTTTTATAATGCAAAATAAAATTATAATTCAATAAAAAAGCAAACAGTAATTTTTGACCTCTTAATCACATTATATCAAACAACAACGCTGAAAAATAGAGACATTTATTCTATATCAACCGGTAATTCAAATGAACGATAAAATATGAGTGATTAGTTTTTTATTTTTCCCAAAAGATGCAACAGAAGATGCCTTCCTCGTAATATCTATCATTCCAAAACGACCGCTAATTTTTGCGCGTGATACCGATTAAAAAAAATGGCAATTTTGACCAGTTTTAACAAAACAAGTTATGCAAGATAATAGCTATTTTTCTTATATTTACAAAATGTACGAAATTTCAGGTATAAATCATATACCTTCAAGATATATAAAATTGTTACTAAAATATACAATTATACCTGTATATTAAAATAGCAAATAGAAATATTTTTTTTAAACCGCTGTAAAAACAGGAGAGTTTATCCTATCAATTTTTCATCTGGTCCAGTATATGTTGTGCTGACGATAATGAAAGCGTTGGTTTAAACACTCAATTACTAGTATTTAACTTTTTATCGCTATGTGCTTTTCACCGAGTGATTTGCCATCATGTCGATTTGCGTTTGCAATCAATTTGTCAAAAGATCAAATCTGTTGTTTCTTTTATAAAATAGTGTAAAAGTACTTATCAAATATTGTAAAAATTATAATTATTATTAAATGTAGCTGAACTGTAGATACTAATACATATTTATGTTTTGATGAATTATTATTATTATTATTATTATATTATTATTATTATTATTATTATTATTATTATTATTATTATTATTATTATTATTATTAGCTGTTGCAATTTATTGTTAAATAAATGTTATATAAACAATAATGAATTAAAAATATCACTACTATTGCTGCTACTACCACCAACAATAATGACCATTCTATACATCTGATAAAAAAAAAAAATTTCTAAGCACAAAAGCATAACCACTGCTTCAATGCAATCAAAATCATATGAACTCATTACTGCATTTTACAACACAAATCGGAACGTTCACTGCCACCCGGCAGTCGTGTAACTTCCTGTGAAATTAATCTTTAACACTTCATGTTCAAACTGAAGCGGAAATTCATGGACCCGATTCCAGCCGGTAATTCGCAAAACAACGGATCGCTGCAACTTTTCGTGGATTTACCGCTACTATCGTGCATCTATTTCACATCCGGCAAAGGAGCTCTCCGATCCTACCAAATGCAGCACAGCGCGCGCGGTCGGTTGCCGAGTGAATAATTCTATAATAAACTCGAACACAACTTAATTCTAAAATAACTGATTTCCAAGTGTTCCTGAAGGCACATCGCTAACTGGAGAACAGCGGTAATCGGGGCTTAATATTGCCACATCGCGCTTTGCCTCCTCAGGTTAAACTATTACAATAAACGGGTCCTATTTTTTTTCGACATTTTCACTCCCGATAAAAGGTGCCAGAAGTTATAATAGCGCGTCGATTAACAGGGAAACTTAACGTTGTGAAAAATCTGGATTGCTTTCCGAACCTCTCAGAAAATAGGAGGTAAAGAAATATTACACTATGGTGCCTCTTTTATGGTGAAAATTAATATTTATATTCTTAACTCTTATACTCAAGGGCTGGGTCATTGTCAGCTTTCAAACTGTCAGAATATGGAAGAATAAAAATGAAGACGATCATGTTTAGGAGACTTGTGTTTTGCAGCACATCCTTTTCCAGTTTCGAATACGTCCTATACACCCCCATCTATATATATATATATATATATATATATATATATATATATATATATATATATATATATATATATATCTTATATATACATACATACATACATACCTACTTTCTGAAAATCGGAAGCTTAGCCACAATCACACGAGAGAGAGAGAGAGAGAGAGAGAATTCTTATGCTTTTGAAAAATTTATGAGATATAATTATTGCTTATTAGTTAATCCCTGCGAGTGAGAATTTCTTTCATGATGCATTCTAAATATTCAATGAACAAATGATCTTCAATACCTGATACTTGCGAAATTCAGTAAAATCAGATCCCGTCATGCGTTGCTCAGCATTTTACTTATTTTTATAACTATCATAAACACAAATTACGAATCTAAAACTTTTCCTAATTTAAATTAAAAAGACGGAATTTAACTAACAGAGTTTTGCCGAAATTAAGGCAGAGTTATAGTGCGTCGGAAGAAGGCATCACGGAAGGTAGTACCGGGACAAGGAAATAGCGAAATACCTCACCTTGACAGCACATCCTGGTGAAATGTTACATGGTTTGATAGTTAACCTATGATACAGGTACACTGTACATGAACTGAAAATGAAAATATAAAAAAAATGAGTACGCTGGACATTGTCGATAGTGAGTGTATTACAGATAAACTACGATATAACAGTATAATTTTAACAATTATGGAAGATAAATGAATCCGAAAACAAAAA
>NC_087203.1:62292734-62310234 GCF_015104395.2 Macrobrachium nipponense | reverse complement strand
CAATAAGTGTCTCTCTCTTGCATAAACTCTACAGCCCTAAACGGAACTAAACTGTATACAGAATTTAGGCCAAAGGCTAAGCACTGGGACCTATGAATTCATTCAGCGTTGAAACGGAAATTGAGAGTAAAAGGTCTGAAAGGTGTAACAGGAGGAAAACCTCGCAGTTGCACTATGAATCAATTGTTAGGAGAGGGTGGAAAGTCATATGGAGGAAAGGGAATAAGAAAGGAGGTACAGCAAAAGGAATGCAAGAGGTTGCAGCTAGGGGCCGAAGGGACGCTGCAAAGTACCTAAAGTAATGCCTACCCAGTTCCTTGTTGGACGAGTGGGTTACGTGCTCGCCTACCGATTTAGTATCCATAGTTCGATTCTCCGTTCTTCCAACGTGGAATCAGAGGAATTTATTTCTGGTGATTTGAAATTCATTTCTCGATATAATGTGGTTCGGATCCCACAATAAGTTGTAGGTGCCGTTGCTTAGTAACCAATTGGTTTCTAGCCACGTAAAAAATATCTATTCATTTGGGCCAGCCCCAGGAAAGCTGTTAATCAGCTCAGTGGTCTGGTTAAACCAAGATGTACTTCTTAAGTAATGCCTATAGTGCACCGCATGATGTGCACTGACGTCACCACCTCCCTACGGAGACAAACTCTACTGCAGAGAATGTGTGAGAGGTTCAGGTCAATTAATGGGCTTTATAAATAACATTACTCGTTAATGCTAAATGTCTCAAAAAGCAATCATTGCACCATCACATGTCACAATCGTTACAAAAGCGACTTCTAACCAAAGCACTGTCTGCGGGGGTGAGAATGCAAGGACGCACAAGTGAAAACATTTTCAAACATTTAAATATTTCCCAATATCATTACAAACGGCCTCACTTAACGAGACTATTTGTGAGATTTCATCTAAAACGGTCAGCAGCTCATTTCACGGCGAGTTATCGATAATTATAAACAAAGGCGGATTCTGTATGATTTTTCGGATTATAGAGTACTTGAGTAAACGAAAAAAAAGCATGTGGTTTTTTTGGTGGGGGGGAGAGGGTTAAGGAAGACCTCTACAAATAGAAGCGAGATGATGATGATGATGATGATTGGAAACAACAACAAAATTAGTATCAAGTGAAAAATATAATATTCAGTACTTATATAATACTCGTAAACTATCGAAGTAGATTAATGGTGATTAAATAATATATATAACTACGGTTCGCGAACAGTTTTTTTTTCTTTCCTAACATGCCTCATTTATTTTAAAAATCTACGTGATTTAGCTTTACACTTATCAAATTTTCTTCTTCTCCCTTCTCTTTCCCTGACCACCCTGTTCATAATTTCACCATTACCCCCGTTGTTTGATGTCATACCTTTAGACAGATTTTACTCTCTCTCTCTCTCTCTCTCTCTCTCTCTCTCTCCTCTCTCTTTCTTATCACTTTCCTCCCTCATCCCCAACCACTGTATGCGAGTATAATAGACAAACTTTCCGCGGAGTTCGGCACGACTCACTTCGCTACAGTAATCCACATTTTACCCATCATTTGCAGACAAAACGCCCCGAAGGGATCCATAGGAATTGGATGTACAGGTGTAGAGAGAGAGAGAGAGAGATAGAGGAAGGAAGAAGGAGAGGGGGGAAGAGAGAGGAGAGAGGAGAAGGAAAGGGGAAAGGGGGGGCGGGGTGTGATCATACAGGGATAGTTCTAAGAGGGTAAGAGTTGTAAATGGAACAAAAGGAAAGGTTTAGAGTTGGGAGACTGAAGGAAGAGAGACGAAAGACAAGGGTTAAATAAGATAAGGGGCTGCTCGCAGAGCAAGAGCCCGTGCTAGCACGAGGCCAACTAAAGGGATGGATGAAAGCAGGAGGGCAAAAATAAATTATTAAAATGGTATAATCGGGCAGACAGGTTTACAAAAGAACAGCAGGATGAAATGAAGATCCGAGAATGGAGTGATGCCAAGGGTGTTTGGAAAAAAGGCGAAAAGAGGCCAGTAAGGAAAGAATGAAAGACAAAAATCGAGGTGAAACGAAGTAAAAGAATATTAGAGGGATAAACTTAGAAGACAGCTGAAAAAAGAATAGAGAGAGAGAGAGAGAGAGAGAAGAGAGAGAGAGAGAGATGGTTGACACTTGACGTAAATTTCACTAGAGAAATCTTTGTAGCCAGCGAACAACAATCAATAAAAAAAATACAACGGAAATTATATCAACGTCCAATTCAGCACTTAAAAACAAAAAAGGACGCATATGAGAGAGACGAAGAAGGGTAAAGGCAAGGCAATGGGAAGGGGCCCTTATCCTTTTCATACCAATCACTATCTCCCTCCCCTCTTCCTCCCCCTTACCAGGAGTTTCCAGATTGTTGCAAGGCGAACTGCTCGAAGGAAAACTAGTATGTAAAACAGTCGGGGGAAACAGGGACCATCCAGTCCGCTGGTCCCCCGAAGGTTGCTTGGCCTTAATAACACGGGCGGAGGACCACTAGGAGGAGGAGGAGGAGGAGGAAGACAGGAAATGGAGGAAGATAAGTTCATAATAAAAGGAATAAGCAGATAGGGCTTAAGGGGTGTTATGATGCAGGCAAGGAGATGTGAGAGGGGAAAAGGGAAGACGGAAAATTCAGAATAGAAGGAATAATCTGATAGAGCGGAAGATACAAACGAGAAGGTGGTAGGTGGGGGAGGAAGAGAATAGGGAGAGAAACGTAAGAAGTAAGGCTTCTAATAAAAGAATAACCAAACAATAAAAACAAGAAGATGATATTGATATTGAAGGAAGTGGAAATAATGGGTGGGAGGTAACATGGGTGTTTCGGAGGGGAATGATGATAAAAGACGAATCTGGACGGTTGAAAGAGAATTCGGGGAAGAATGGAGAGAGAGAGAGAGAGAGGAGAGAGAGAGAGAGAGAGAGAGAGAGAGAGAAGCACTCGCGTCTAAAGATGACAATAATAAAGTTTCTAAATTACAGAGGAGCAAACAGCCTTCTCCCACTTATGAAATACTTGCAAATGAGGTGGAAGAGAATGCAGGAAAATGAAGGAGTCTCGAATAACAAGACGATATATATATATATATATATATATATATATATATATATATATATATATATATATATATATATATATATATATATATATATATTTATATAGTTTTAGCTCACAAAAAATAGTCAACTCATCTGGAATCATAAGACAAGAAGAATGAAAAGACGACTCTTCACAGCGAGAAACATTTTACGACCCACCTAGTTACAACACATCGAGAAAAGAAGACAAGACAAAAAGAATGAAGAGAAAGGGAACCAGGGAGAGAGAGAGAGAGAGAGAGAGAGAGAGAGAGAGAGAGAGAGAGAGAGCGCGTCCGAGGCTGCAGCAGAAGCGTTCCAGAACCACCAGGGACCGTCTGGAAGGAGTCCTAACAGACCCTTAACTGCTGTTGCTTAGCAAGGGACACCAGGACTCTACCCGGGTATCAAGAGATGTTGGTGCGTGTGTGTGTTGACGGGGGGTGATGTGCAGGAAAGGGGGGGGTGGGGGAGGTTAGGGACCCTGGAGTTGTGGGGAACCTAGGGAAGGATACGAAGGTATAATTAACACCTTGCGATAGGCTGGAGTCGATGGATGGAATTGAGTAATGGCTGGTTGCAAATGGAACTGGGATTGGTTCCGCAATTTTCTTTCAATTCTGATTAATCTCTTCTCTCAATCGTAGATGTGACTTAGGAATCCTACGAAACCTTTTCTTACTTTTATAGTGTCCTCTCTCTCTCTCTCTCTCTCTCTCTCTCTCTGTAAGGTCTCTCTGCAAACACACACACATTTATCAATCTTTTTAAGGTAGGATCACCAATACTTGAACGAAAAAATATTCAAATCAGTTACTCGCTTAAAAACCCTTCATGAAAAATACCTCCTGGGCCATTTGTCAGTCCCATTACGCCCGGATACGCTATACATAAAATATATATATAAAAAAACCATTATTCAAATCAGCGACTCCCCTTAAAACGCCTTACTAAAAAAATACTACCCGAGCCGTCTGTCATTCCATCAGGAATCGTAATTCACTTCCACTCTGCAGACTTCGACACAGCTGGGTCATTTTCCGCTGGTGAGCGAAGGGAGAGAGAGAGATAGAGACAGAGATCCCACTCACCACTCGTCCATCTTCGGGTCGCTCAAATCGCGAAAGCAGCGGCCCAGACGAGAAGGAGATTTATCGTCTCGGGACCGGCGAGAGAGAGAGAGAGAGAGAGAGAGAGAGAGAGAATCCGAAAATAAGTTGCACCGTATATTTCACCGCGGTCATTCTCGTCCGATGGCCAGAAATAATGCAAATTAGTTAGAACATTTATTGTAGCAATTTTTTTTTCCGGAGGGAAGGATACCTTTTGTTTATGTAAAACGGAGCAACAAGTATACCCACACGTTGCAGCACGGTTTGTATTTTTTTCTCGGCTGCTCAAATGGACAAAATTATGCGCATTCGTTAGTGATGTATTTACAAGGGCTACTTCCCAGCCGGTCAATCATTTCCAGATAAAAATCCTAATTCACTCTATTTTTACGTCCGGAATTCTTTTTTATTTTATCTCTTTTTGAGCGCCAGTGCGTGGGGGCGGCCGATGCAACACACGTAAACATGTAGAGGAGAGAGAGAGAGAGAGAGAGAGAGAGAGAGAGAGAGAATCTGTATAGAAGTTTGTTTTTATTATTGAGATTTTTACGGGCTGGTGATTGCAATTGGTGTCTGGAATTTTTATTTCCCAAAGTGATTTACAGGTGAAGCGTTTGGACTGATTAATGGCCAACGGTTCACGGACTGATTGCCTGTCGGGGGACACGGGTGGGGGTCATGGGTAAGGCCGCGGGGCAGGATCGGGGGCATGGGATAGGGTCGAGGGGAGATGGGGGGGGGAGGAGGGAGGGTCAGCAGAGGAGAGTCCGCATTGTACTCATTTTCTGCCTTTGGCAAACAAATACTCTGTTTATATCCGTGTTATAAGTGCGTGAGATATACATTTACATTACCCAGCTTGGTCGCGGCTGAGCGAGCACTGCTACATCACAATTAAAAACAAGAGCGTGATATATTTATTGCACCTGCAGTGTAACCTACTGTGTTTAATATTTATCGGATCAAAGCAATAACAAATCTTGTTGCAATAGTCATTATCATTTAATTGGTAACAATGAGGCATACATTTTTTTTATGTTTAGCATAAAAAATAAATGTATATATGTAATGTATATGTGCATATATGTATTCATATCATATATAAATGCATTTATTTATTTATACACACAATGTTACAAAGCAAGAGCTTCCAGGCTCGACTCTTGGGCGAGGAAGAGTGCATGCTTTCTTTATAACATCCATAGTGCTTGTGTCGACTCAAGCAGTGAATGAATGCCTGACTTGTGAACGCCAATGGTGACTGCAGCTAAGGTTGAAAACGGTATGGTGGAGGTAGTAACCTCATCCCAAAAGATTTACTGATAATCGGAAAGCTAAACCTTTCTAGTGGGCATAATATTATCGCCTACAAAAAGTTAACCTATCATTAATCCCTTTCTCCTAAAGTGTCTACAAGAAAATAACATTGGCCAGAGCCGTATATATACGGCTCTGACAATGGCCATTGCCACATTCACACTGCTGAATCATGGAAGAACCCCTGTACTAAAACTTCAAAAACACTAGATATATCATGCACCTACACAGAGGTCGCACCCTGCAACACACACTGCGATATTTACCGTGATCTTACAAGCATTTGTCTTTGTTCCTGAATACTGAGGCCTCTCCATTCAAAACCCCAAGAGGCATCAATCTTTTACTTTCCTTGTTATTCGCCAATAAAAACAAGGTATAGAAATGCAACTCCAACGCCATCTGAGGTCCAGTGCCTTTCAGGCCACTCAAGGCAGCGACGGTGCTATTATTTCCAGTCATTCTACTGAATCGGCTTATCCACGAAGAAATAGGCTTATCCACCATTTAAAGGAAATTTCCCCCTAACTGGTCTATAACCATTCACCTGTAATTCCTCTTCAATTGGTTTATGATAACTGCACTCCAAACCATTGGTATGGAGACTGACTTAACAATTGGGGTTGTTGTTGGCCTTTCGTAAGAGGCTCATTTGACACTTATGAGCATCACCTTCTACTAAGCATTTCATTATCATGGGTTATGATGCATTAGAATCCCACGCCATTAACATCTACTAGAACAGAAATGAATAAGAAGTAAAACAAACCATTCTGGTAGGAAGAAAATTGACTGGGACAATATAATATAATAATATATATGTGTATGGAGTGTGCATACAAACGCACACGCGCGCGCGCGCACACACACACATATACAGGGTGTCCCAAAAACATGTATACACATTTTAAATAATTGTAAACTTGGAGTTTATTATAATTTTATTATTTCAAAAATATAAAAATATTTACAAGTATCATTTTATTGTTGTTTCACTGCATTTTGACTATATTTTAATAATTATCGCGATGTTAGATCCTTCCTTGACGAGATCTTACCAAACAGGTGGATTGGACGAAGGGGTTTCGTTGAATATCCTCCCCGTTCACCAGACCTCACACCACTAGATTTTTTCTTATGGGGATACCTAAAAGACAAGGTCTACGCTATGAAACCTGCAACAGTCGCTGAATTTAGAGAAGCCATTGAACATGAATGCTCCCAAATACCAAGGGAATTGTTTCATGGTGTGCGCGATTCCATTGCTTCACGTTGTCAGCAGTGTCTGGATCAAAATGGACGTCAGTTTGAGAACAGGCAGTGAAAAAAAAACAATAAAATAATACTTGTAAATATCTTTACATTTTTGAATTAATGAAATTATAATAAACACCAAGTTTACAATGATTTAAAATGTGTATACATTTTTTGGGGACACCCTGTATATATTAAATATTGATATATATATATATGTATATATATATATATATATATATTTATATATATATATATATATTATATATATATATATATATATATATAGAGAGGAGAGAAGAGAGAGAAGAGAGGATTTTTTTTTTAGAGCGATATATATATATATATATATATATATATATAGATATATAATGATATTGAGAGATTAGCTATAGAGAGATAAGATAGAGAGAGAGATATATATATGATATAATATATATAGATATAGATATCTATATATTTATATATATTAGAATATAGTTATAGATAATATAAGATATATATATATATATATCTCTTATCTCCTTCTCTCTCTCTTCTCCTCCTCTCTCTCTTCTCTCTCTCTATAATATTATCTAAGAGATATATATAATATGATACATATATTATTATATCTAAGATATATATATATTATATAATATTATTATATAATATATATAATATAATGATATATATATATATATATATATATATATATATATATATCTATATTTCTTTCTCTATCTATTTTATATATAATATAATATATTATATATTATATATATATAGATATATCATATATATAGATATATATCTATATAATCTTCTATATTCCTATCTATATATATATATATATATATATATATATATATCTATATTATATATATATATATATATATCTATCTATATATATGATATCTATATCTATAATCTCTATATATTATATATATATATATATATATATATATATATCTATAGATATCTATATATATATATATATCTATATATATATATATATCTATATCTATATCTATATATCTATATCTATATATATATATATATATATATATAAATAATTATATATATATATAATATTATAATTATTAGATCTATAGATATCTATAATATTATAATATGTTATAATATAATTATCTCATATTATATATCTTGATCTATATATATATTATATAATTCTCTCTATATATCTATCTATCTTTATATATATCTCTCTATATATCTCATATATATATATATTAGATCTATATATCATTTATATATCTACTATATATATATATATATATATATATATATATATATATATATATATATATATATATATATATATATGAGTATAATGTATAAACTAGAGAACACAGGTACATGTTTCACAGAAAGAAATTTGACTCACATTGGTTTCGAACCCTAGTCTCTAAAATGAAAGGCCAGGCGCTACCAGTTGACTCTCACCACTTCATACTTACTGGCGAACTTTTATTTCCTTCCCGTTACCTGAGCTATTTCCACAGAATTCTACCCAAATTCCCGACCCACCAGTGAGTCGAATGGCAACATTTCATTCGAATTACCCCTTCACTTTCAATATGATGGAATTAGTGAACACAAGAGACCATGGTAGGTCGGGAAGTTGAGTAAAATTAACAAGTATTTTAAGTGGCTGCCTGCCCAAAGAAAACCTTGTGGACAGAAGTATTTAGGTTCCAACTTCTTTTATTACATGTGTGGAACAGTTGGTAGCACACTGGCATTTTATTTTAGAGACTGGGGTTCGATCCTGATGCTAGTCTTTGTGATTATTGGACAGGGGTTAGTTTCCCAGGACCGGACATCACAATTTCTTCTTCAAATTTCTTTAAACTTGGATCTTCAGGCTTTGTAGTGACAAGTGTATCCAAAAAAGAGCAAAGAATTTAAGAAGTTAAGAGGGCACTGTGGCTATTACAATTTATATATTTATATTTGTAAATTTTTGTATTTATTAATATATATAAATATATATATATAATAATAATAAATTAAAATATATAATATATAATTATATATATACATGAATGTAAGCATCGGGATCGAACCCCAGTCTCATATAAAATGCCATGGTGCTACCAACTGATCCACACATGTAATAAAAGAAGTTGGAACCTAAATACTTCTGTACAACAATTGCAGTTTATCTAAAAAACATCTGACTGGGCAAATTGGCAGATATAAACAGAAAAGGGACACGGAGCCCTACTTGAGTAGTCTTATCATAAATGAGTTAGAGATAAGGATATTAAACATACTTAGATAAACAATTAAGCACTATAATTCTCAATAGGAGTATCAGAAGAGCGGAAATTACAAGGGAGAATTATCAGTCTCCGTGGCACTTCAACTTTATGTTAAGTCACTTAACACTGGTACCTATCAGTAAGTACACAGTGCTATAAGGATTAGTAAATGGAGGATTGCAAACTAAAAAAGCTTAAGATTAATACTATATACAGTAGAAAAGCAGCACCATGAATGATTATCACTTTGGCACTGCAGGGGTGGCACCCCAGGATCTTCCTGGCAGTTAGACTTGAGGTGGTTCTGCTGGAGTTTGCGAATGCGGGGCACACAACGGAGGACCGGCAAGGGGTCTGCAAGATGTACAGTAATGACACAAGAGTTTGGGACTGTGCAATGCCTACAGCAACAATAACGGTATAACACCGACGATTATCAGAGGAAATTTACTCAATTTGTTACTGCACAATGAGGCGAGAGTATATAGCAGACAAGAAAACACACCATTTAAGGGGAAAACTAAACTTGAATCTTATGAAGTTTGGGAATTTGAACATTGGGAATTTGGCAATGAGAAAAGGTGGAGTATGAGATAAAAGAGGTGAATAATACTGGCAACCAACTGCGGTTTTCTTACCTTATCTCCTTGGAGTGACTGTTGCAAGAGCCTGAGGGCATCAGTTGGCTGCTGTGGGTGAACTGGAATTCTTCCACTCGGAGCCAAGTAGTAGAACAACAGGTAAGAGGAGCTCAGCAGGAGCTCAACTCATGATGGTAGCAGAGTACTACTAGCCAATGGCGATACCCCAAGAGAGTGGTGAATGGCTCCTGTTATGTCCTGGGACGGAGCAATCTTCTCAAGGTTGAAGCTAGGGCAGGTGAAGGTCTGGACTGTAGGGAGCGGGTGAGGTCAGGGCAAAAACCTGGCACTCGGGAGGCACTGTGGAGGTGCAGACTGTTTGTATGATGTGTGACTGTAGGCAGCAGCTGACACGAACGCAGGCCATGTTGGGGACTTGCTTGAGCATGGAGGGGAGCCTAAGTCACGGCGGCATGGAGTACGACTGAACACTAAGGTTTCTGGACTTGAACCGTGAATCAATCGTTGTAGGTGCTCCTTCGTGTCTGTGACCTATGTGGTATGGCACTGTGAGAGTACAAGTTTCACAGGGCTTATTTATGACCAGAGAGGCGGGCATGTTGGAATTTTGGGGTTTCACCCCCATCCCCACCCCCCCCAAAAAAAAATAGTCTCTCGTTGGCGGCAGTGTCATGGCCGGCAGCTTTCTGCTGTGATCTTGATTTCCCAGAGGAGTGATATCGCTGCCTTTGTTCTTCCATCCCGGAGACTCGAAATCCTGAAAACAACAATTGGGCCAGTATTGCATTTTAGAGGAGGGGTGGGGTTAAGATGCACATGTTCGAAGATAGAGGGAGAATGAAAGCATCATTAATGGGTCAAAGGTTGAGCAAGGAACTGACCATGGCTCGGAGCTGGATGTTAAGCTGGGCCAGGGATAGGTGCGAATTCTTACGCTACAATAGCTACTGCCTGATGGGTATTGTATACTCTTCATGAGTTTAGGGAGCCTGACTGAAAAGCAATTTACACGTGTGGGTCACCCCTTGTTCTGAAGGGATCAGTTTCTTTGGAGTAGGTGCATGACCATCTAGGATATATGGGGGGACCTCTTCTTGATTTTACACTAATGGCTCAAAAGTTAAAACACTCCCAAGGGGGCTAATTGAGATATGATGCTGAGAAGGACCTCACACAGGTGGGAAATACGTTTGATGAAAACACTACTGAACTTTTTCTTGATTTTGCTTCTTTGGAAGTGCAGTTGTAATTAATATAATGAAAGACTGCGTGTATACCATTATTTGGCAATCACACTCGGGATTATATACATATATGTGTATATATATATATATATATATATATATATATATATATATATATATATATATATATATATATATATATATATTTATATATTGCTACTTTCAAAATGCATGTTTTCCCCTCTTTGAAATGTCATGTAGATTGTGCAACATTTTTTCAGATTCCTAGATAGCTTAGAATAGGATGTTTTAAAATGTGTGTTCAGATTTCGCATTAACGTCTTGTAAAAGAATATATATATAACTTAAAGAGAGAGATCCTTGTCTTTTCAAAGCTGCAAATGTTTAACTTTTATGTCAGCACTTTAGATAGAGTCTGCGAGATCCGTTTGCTTCTCTGCTCTGTCAGCGCGTTTGATAGCGAGCTCGTTGTCATCAAAAACATGTCAATCTTAATTATCGTTTACCCTCCCGTTTCAATCGGGTACGTATCTGTTGAGCAGACTTGTATGGTACGTGTATATCTTTGTCAAGTCCCACGTGGATGTTGCACATTATGTGTGTAAGATTGCGTCAGATTTCAGAACTTTCTGGAAGCTTTCGTACCCAGAACGTATTTGTCATCTGCCTAGCCCAATTTCCGCAAGGAAGAGTTTTCATTCGATCTTAAGACCTCGAGGCAGTTAGATCTCCCTCTCTCTCTCTCTCTCTCTCTCGCTCTCTCTCTCTCTCACTCGACATCGAGATTATTTTAACGTAACGTAAATTTGGTCACTCATAACTTGTGAGAATTCTATATTTGATATTTCTTAGAATTTATTTAGTTTATTTAATTTCTTTTGTAGAATCTGAACAAACATTTCGTAACGGCGCCTGGTGTTTTTTTTGTGAAAGTGTAATATACAAGAGAAAGAAAGAAGTTGGTATACCAAAAAAGGTAAAGTGTGTTATATTTTTGTTAGTTGCAACTAATAATGGATAGGGAGTGTGTTTAACTAATAATGGATAGGAATTGTGTTTAACTAATAATTGATAGGAACTGTTGTCTGTTACGAAGGTTTGGTAAAAACTGTTGGTTACAGTGTTTTGAATGAAAAAGATTTACACTTTTACACATTGCTGATATTTTTTGTGTTTGTGTCTGTTCCATTGTGTGTGCACTTATTCATTTTCTTATTGAAGTGTGTCTTTTTGTTTTATATTTTCATTTACATTCACCATTTAATTGACTTAGTTATTTTCCTTGCTTTATCATTGCACATTTAATTAAATTTAACACTTGTGATTGATTTGCATTTTACTTAGAATTCTTTTCAAGTTTTATTGTTGTTTAGCACTTGTGAATTAATTTCAAATTTTCAATTATTGCCTAACACTTTTGAATTTTGATTGATTTAATTTTCTTGAATTTTGTGATAAATTAATTTTGATTTAATTTTACTTAATTTGATTCAAGAATTGATTAAACTTTACTTTGTTTTCAAGTAACAGTAATTTTCCCTGATATTGTGAATTTCACTTATAAATTTTGAATTTAATAATAAATTTTTGTATTTAAAATTTTTATAAGTGTTTTCTTTATCTTAACACCAGTATAAATATATAATTATAGATTATATTCATGTTAGGTAGAAACATAGATGGTAATTGATTTGCTTTCCTTCAATTTAATTGAAGTGACTTAGAACCAGGGAAGTACTTAGACTTCTGAAATCAGGGAAATACTTATAGAGTTTAAATAAAGTTGTTTGGAAGGAAGTGATGCCCTTTGATTAATTTAATTACGTTACAAGATTACCTCACACCTGTTTTGAAGAACTTAGTCTGATTTTCTGCAATACTGGTAAGTGTTAAGGGATCACTGTTGCCTTTAGTGTATTCAGTCGTTTAAACGTGTTATGAGGGTTCAGGTGTTTGGCTTTTGGTGAGGTAATATTTGATGCAAGGTAACCAGATACTTGGCACTTCGTAACATTATTTAATGGTGCCCCAGAGAACCCGGCGGGAAAAGCAGATTTCATTATCACTCTAGAATATACTGGTGTGTTAGGAATATATTTGTTAGGAGAGTGACCATATAATTTTGTTTTGCATTTATTGTATTGAATTGTAAGTTGATAACTTAGAGGAAAATGGCTCAGTTCAATGTTCAGGAATTTTTAGCAGCTCCTTCCGTCCAAGTTTGTCTGAAACCACTCTGGTCTAGAGCACAGTGGAGCGCTTTAGCAGAAGCATGTGGTGGTTATGTGTCTACTAGTATGGTAAATGGCACAAATAAGATGTATTGCTATGGAATCATTGATAAACTCTTGGCTACATAACTGATGAGATGAGTTAGAATTGGCTCAAGAGTTGTTGAATGTAGAACGTGCTGATCTCATAAATAAGCAAGCAGAAAAGAAAGAGAAAAGTGATGCAGATTGTTAGAGCTTAGACGCATTGAAGCAGAAGAGAATTTGATTAAGCTAAAAATGCTTGCTGAAAGAGAGAGAATGCAAGCTGAAAGAGAGAGATGCAAGCTGAAAGAGAAAGAATAGACAGGGAAAAACAAGAAAGAAGAGAAAGAGAAGAAGAAAAGGCAGCAGAAGAGGAAGAGAAAGAATAAAAGAGGAAAGAGAAATCGCAAGACATGAAAGGGAAATGGAATTAATAAGAGCTAGATCCACATTACCTGTAACACCGTCTAACCCTAACCAAGGTAATCAAGACCCTGTATTGATGTAGTGAGAGTACAGAAGTTAATCCCTAAGTTTACTGAAGAATAGCTCCAGATGAGTTTTTTTGATCACTTTGAGAAAGTGGCTTCAGGTATGGGATGGCCAGAGGATAAATGGTCTGTTTTGCTACAAAGTGTCTTGATTGGTAAAGGGAGAAGTGCTTATCTAGCCTTAACAGCTGATCATGTAAAGACTACAATGGTACTTTAAACACAGTGTGCCTTTTACAAAGTTTTTGTAACCCAGAATGAAACCCCCCAGAGTACTACAATGAGAGATTCAGAAAATTTAAGAAAAGATGAGAAGGGAACGTTCTTAGGGATTGTTTAGCTTGTAAAGTTTGTGTCAAAAGTGATAAGGTGTTTCAAACGTTGGGTAGAAGCTGCTAAAGTTAAAACTTTTGATGAGTTAGAAGAGTTACTTGTTCTTGAACAGTATCTTAAGGGAATTCCTGAACATATAAGAGCCTATTTAAGAGAGAGAGAGTGAAGAAACTTGACAAAGCCGCTACACTTAGTGAAGATTACAATATAATCAGTAGCAAACGTAATTACAATGTCAAGTACCAGAGTCAACAACGCCCAGGTTTTAAGTCTTATCCAAATAACAGGAACAAATTTAATGGGAAACCTTCAAGTGATACTACTAAGAGTACACAAGGTAATACAACTCAGCAAATTAATGTGAAATCCTCATCCAGTTTTTCAAGACAGTTACAGAAACCTAATGTTTGTCTGTTTCAAGTGTGGAAGAGTAGGACACTACAGTCAAGAGTGTTACCGGAATCAACAGCAGTCAAAACCAGTTAGTCAAGTTGTGAAACAAACAACGAAGTTCAGTGTGGGAAAGAATCACACTCCAGACAAGAATGAAACTAAACAAGCTGAATGTTTAGCAACCAGTGGAATGTTGTACCTCAAGCAGTGAGTGGCTAAGCAGTGTGGAGGCTTTTAAGCCATATATCTATGAGGGTATGCTGTCAACTCAAGAAGGAAGTATGCAGGTACCAGTCAAGATATTACGTGATACAGGGAGTAACCATAGTGTGGTAGTACGTGGTTCTCACCCTCAGTTGGAGAAGAGTCTCACAGGAGATTCAGTTTATATTGAAGGGTATAGGAGGAGAGGAAGTAACTCCTATATGCCGCTTACACCTGTCATGTGAATTGGTGACAGGGAATGTTGATTTTGCTGTAAAGGACTCACTAGCTGTGGAAGGTATACATGTTCTGTTGGGGAATGAAGTTGGTGGTGTGCCATTTATTCCTTGTCCTGTAGTGACAGACAAACCATTGAGGATTAGTCCTACAGAAGAGTTGGAGAAGAATAACCCCCACCTGTTTCCTAGTTGTGTAACTACCAGAAGTATGAAGAGGACTACGACTGTAAGTGAAGAAACTGAGGATTTACACACCCAAGAAGGATCAAGTGAAGAATCTTTGTGCTTAGAAGAATTATTCCAGGGAAGTGAAGTTTCCCATAGTGCTGACCAAGATGAGATTTCCCAAGAAGATGAAGACGACGACGACGAAAAGAAGAAGAAACCTGATGTTCCTGAAGAGACTCCGAGTAGTCAAAGTGTTGCTGAAGGACAGTAGTGAAACTACAGTAGCTGACTTAGCAGATATTGAGAATTCAACCCTTGAAGTTGGTCAAGTGACAAGAGAGAAGCTGATGGACTTGCAGAAGAAGGATGCATCGTTAACTGATTTGTTCTTCAGAGTTGTTGATCGAGAAGAGATGCAACAAACTCCTACTGTTACTATCTGAAGGAAGGTTTTGCTGATGAGGAAGTATAGACCTACAGATATACCAGGAGATGCTGAATGGGGCGAATACATCAAATTTTGATTCCATATCCATTGAGAAAGCAAGTGATTGCAGTAGCTCATGAGGTCTGGACATATGGGAATCAGGAAGACTGTGGAGAAGATCATGAAATATTTTTTCTGGCCTGGACTTCACAGAGATGTTAGTAGGTTTCTGTCGTGAGTGTCATACCTGCCAGATAGCTGGAAAACCGAATGAAACCATCAAGAAAGCCCCCCTACAACCTATAGAAGTTGGAGGAGAACCCTTTAGCAAAGTGATTATAGATATGGTTGGACCATTGCCAAAGACAAAGAAAGGAAATGAGTATTTGTTGACATTAATGTGTCCTTGTGACAAAGGTATCCAGAAGCAATCCCTGTTAGAAACATATCTGCCAAGATAGTTGCTGAAAAACTTGTGGAGTTTTTCTCAAAGTTTGGAATACCAGAAATAGTACAAAGTGACAGAGGAACAAACTTTACTTCAAAGTTATTCCAGGATGTGATGAACTTATTAGGGGTGAAACAACAGTTTCTCAACCGCCTATCATCCATCCGAAACTCAAGGTGCCTTGGAAAGGTTCCACCAGACATTGAAAAGTATGCTGACAAAGTATTGTTCTGAGTCAGGAAGAGAATGGGATGTTGTTTACCATTAATGTTGTTTGAAGTTAGGAATGCTTATCAAGAAAGTATGGGATGTTCACCTAATGAGATGATTTTTGGAGAGAAGTGAGAGGACCGTTGAAGATTCTTGCAGAAAATTGGGAAGAAAATCAAGAGGAAAGCCAAGGAGAGTATGTAAAGAACTTAAGGAAGAGGTTGAAAGAGATTAGAAAATTCTCTTTAGAAAACTTGAAAATGAGTCAAGAGAATGAAAAGGAGATTTGATGCTAAGACTAAGCTAAGAAGTTTTAGTGTTGGTCAACAAGTGTTAGTGTTCTTACCTGTCAAGAGATTTCCCCCTCACTAATAAATTTCAAGGTCCTTACAAGATAATTCAGAAGTTAAGTGATAGAACTTATGTGATTGAAACACCAGAAAGAAGAAGAAGACAAAGGAAGATACATGTGAACCTCTTGAAACCTTATTTCTCAGAAACCAAAACTGAAACTGTGTCAGTAACCCAGACAACTTTATCTACAGAAGACGATGATGGCTACGAATTGGGAGCTGCAAGCAAGATGAATAATTCTTCAATTTTGGAAATTTGTAGGATAAACTGAAACATCTGAGTGTTGAACAAGGTGAAGACTTGAGTGAAGTAATTAGAAGTTTTCCAGAAATTTTTTTGTTTAGATGTCCCCGCCTAGACGTACTGATCTGACCAAGCATGAAATCAAGATTCAAGAAGATGGAAACCTTTCAAGCCAAAGGAGCCTATCGCTTATCACCGTATCATTCGAGATGTTTTGAAGAAAGAAGTTGAGTGCTGCAACAGGATTAGCAGAACCCAGTTCAAGTCACTTCAGTTCTCCATGTGTGTTAGTGAAGAAACCAGATGGTTCATTTAGGCTGTGTACTGATTATAGGAAGCTGAATTCTATCAGTGTGGCTGATAATTATCCTTTGCCTCTTATAGATCAGTTACTTGATAATATTGGGCAAGCCAAGTTTGTTTCCAAGATAGACTTGTTGAAAGGATATTATCAAATTCCCTTAGATGAGAATGCGAAGCTGCTGTCAGCATTTATTACTCCATTTGGACTATATCAGTATACTGTTCTGCCGTTTGGTCTGATGAATGCACCCGCAACATTTCAACGAGTGATGGATCAACTGCTAGGATCAATAGAAGGAGTAGGTGTATACCTAGATGACATAGTGATTTACTCTACAACGTGGGAAGAACATCTGAAGATTCTGAAGAAAGTTTTCAAGAAACTACAAGAAGCAGGATTAACAGTCAACTTAGAGAAGATGAGTTTGGAAAGGCAACTGTACAGTATCTTGGGTTTGAAGTTGGGAAAGGCCTTCTTGCTCCAGTAAATGCTAATGTAGAAGGTATACGTAAGGCTACCCCACCTACTACCAGGAAACAGCTACAGAGATTTTTAGGCATGGCTGGTTTCTATCGTCGTTTTTGCCCAAATTTCTCAG
>NC_087203.1:62242734-62285234 GCF_015104395.2 Macrobrachium nipponense | reverse complement strand
TCATCACCTAAAACCTGGGTAAAAGGGACATTCACTAAAGTAATATCTGGATACAAGGGACAATCGCCACAGTAACACCTGGATAACGGGGACAGTCACCAAAGGGATACCTGGATAAAAGGGAGTCAACACAATAATCTCTAGATAAATAATCATCACAGTAATACGTGGATACAAAGGACAGTCACCACAGTAGGGCGTACTAAAGGCGATAACTCGGGAAGTTTCAAGTTAAACTGCCAATTTATTAACACCATTCAAATGTGAATTTTTGATATTTTAAAAGTAAATGTTATATGGGATGAAATTTAAAGATGTAAGGTTTTATCTGTCGAAAAAAAAAGTTTCTTTTATCTTCACTACATTTGTAGATATTAGCATTTGAATAGCGTTGAGGCCGGGCCATGCCCAACAGCTAGAAATGCAATAATCAAAACATCATTTAAAATGTTATTGTTATAATACAATTAAGTTTGTTCATACTTACCTGGCAGATATATATATAGCTGTATTTCTGACGTCCGACAGAATTTCAAAACTCGCGGCACACGTAGTGGGCGGCCGGTGTAGTACCCATTCCCGCCTCTGGAGGCGGATATCAGGAACCCATTCCCATTTTCTGTTCATATTTATTCATGACCCTTGTCTCCTGAGGGGAGGAGGGTGGGCACTCTAATTATATATATCTGCCAGGTAAGTATGAACAAACTTAATTGTATTATAACAATAACATTTTGTTCATGAAACTTACCTGTCAGATATATATATAGCTGAATCCCACCTTCGGATGGTGGGTAGAGACAGAATAGGATTTTTAGGAAACTTAAATTAAGTAAAAGATTTACTTCTTGGTTCTTACCTGATAGCAAAGTAGACTCTGTGATTACTGTCACTTAAGCCTGCTTATACTTTCATCAGAGTTGCCAGCCAGGTTTGGACCTGTAGTGCTGGTGCACTCTGATGCTCTGTCAACGGGACGTGACCACAATGTGACAAGACCATCTAGCCAAACATATGGCAGTAACACAGCAACCGACCACCACCTGACCAACTAACCAAAAACCCCTGACATTAACACTAAGGAATGGGATTTCCACAGAAGATCTCACCATCACCAAAAACACAATAAAAACTAACCTAACTAAGCTAAGGGATAGGGAGAGAGCTACCTTCAGCCCCCCCCCCAAAACTGTGTCTGCCGAAATGTAAGGCCCCAAAGAACTACAGTTCTCGTAAATCGTTCTCACATCCCGGAGGTAATGTGATCGAATACCGGAATTGCTCTCCAAAAAGTGCTATCAAGTATATCTTTGATAGACATATTCCTTTGGAAGGCAAGAGAAGTAGCTACGGCTCTGACTTCGTGAGCTTTCACTTTAAAGAGGCTCAAATCAGTCTTCTGGCAAGATGAACGAGCCTCTTTAATGACGTCCCTCAAGAAGAAAGCAACAGCATTCTTCGACAACGGCAAATCTGGTCTCTTCACCGAGCACCAGAGATTACCTGAGGGACCTCTTATCTCTTTAGTCCTACACATAGAACTTGAGAGCCCTGACAGGGCACAGGGCTCTCTCTGGTTCTTGACCCACGAGACTCGACATTCTTTTGATTTCAAAGCTCTTCGGCCAAGGATTAGAGGGGGGTTCTCGTTCTTAGCCAAGAAAGACGGGCTCAACGAGCAGACAGTGTTGTCCCCCTTGAAGCCCACTAGGCTACTGAACGCTTGGATTTTCACTAACTCTCTTCGCCGTCGCCAGAGAAGCTAGGAAAAGCGTTTTCCCCTCGTCAAGTCCCTTAGAGAAAAGCTTCATGGAGAGGCTCAAAGGGACTTAGCATAAGATGTTTCAAAACCACATCGAGATTCCATGAGGGCGGTCTTGCTTGTGGAATCTTGGTGGTTTCGAACGACCTTAAGAGATCGTGTAGATCCTTATTGTCGGAGAGGTCCAGTCCTCTGTGGCGAAAAACGGCAGACAACATACTCCTATAACCTTTGATTGTAGGAACTGCCAATTTCTGCACATTTCTTAGATAGAGTAAGAAATCTGCTATCTGATTCACAGAGGTCGTGGAAGAGGAAATTCCTTCCTTTTTGCACCATGCCCTCTGAAGGAGGACCACTTAGACTGGTAAAGCAGCTCTTGAAGAGGCTCTTCGAGCATTAGCGATTGCTCTCGACCGCCGCCTTTGAAAAGCCTCTCGCTCTGGCCAACTTTTCGATAGTCCTGAACGCAGTCAGAGCCAGAGCGGAGAGGTTTTGGTGAAACCTTTTGAAGTGAGGCTGTCTGAGTAGATCTCTCCTCCAGGGCAACGTTCTTGGGAAGTCCACAAGGAAATGTCATGACCTCTGTGAACCACTCTCTTGCTGGCCACATTGGGGCAACCAGAGTCAACCTTGTCCCTTCTGAAGCTGCGAACTTCCTCATTACCTCCCCCATGATCTTGAATGGGGGGAAAGGCGTAAAGATCCAGGTCTGTCCAGTTCCAGAGCAACGCATCCACTGCAATTGCCCCTGGATCCAGAACCGGGGAGCAATACAGAGGAAGCCTCTTCGTCCTCGATGTAGCGAACAGGTCGACTAGAGGACGTCCCCACAATGTCCATAATTGTTGACAGACTTCCTGGTGCAAGGTCCATTCTGTTGGTAGAATCTGATTTCGTCGACTGAGAAGGTCCGCCCTGACATTCTGAACCCTGCCACGAATCTCGTCAGGATCTTGATGCGCCTTGCGTCTGCCCATAGCAGAACTTCTTTCGCAAGGAGAAAAAGGGATCTGGAGTGAGTTCCTCCCTGATTCTTTAGATATGCAAGGGCTGTGGTGCTGTCTGAGTTGACTTGAACAACCTTGCTTGACAGTTTGTCTTCGAAGAACTGCAGCGACAGGAATATCGCTGCCAGTTCCTTTACATTGATGTGCCAGGCTACCTGTTCCCCTCTCCAGGAGCCTGACACTTCCTCCCCCCCCAGTGTTGCTCCCCAACCGGAAATGGAAGCGTCTGAGAACAACACTAGGTCGGGGCTCAGAAGATTTAAGGAGAAGCCCTCTCGTAACTTCTGAGGGTCGAGCCACCATCTTAAGTGGCCTTTTACCTTGTTTGAGTCCTTAGGATCGCATTCAGGTCCTCCTTCGACTTCCATTCTTCCGCAAGGAAAAATTGAAGAGGCCTGAGGTGCAGTCTTCCCAGCGAGACAAACTTTTGTTCTAGCGAGGAAAATGGTGCCCAGCAGACTCATCCACTCCCTCACCGAACAAGCTTCTCTCTCTAGGAAGGCTGCGACTTTCTCTAACCCCAGTCGCTGACGTTCCTGGGATGGAAACGCCCGAAAAGCCACTGAATCCATCTGAATCCCCAGATACACGATGGACTGTGTCGGGGTCAGATGCGACTTTTCGGAGTTGACCAAAAGACCCAGAGACTTTGCTAGGGCTAACGTTAATTGAAGGTCCTTCAGACATTTCCGCCTCGACGACGCTCTGATCAGCCAATCGTCGAGGTAGAGGGATATCCTGATCCCTGACGAATGGAGGCCACTTCGCTACATTCCTCATTATCATTTTGAAAACCATCGGGGGCCGTGCTGAGACCGAAACAAAGGGCTCTGAATTGCCAAACCCTGTTGTCTAAGACGAATCTCAGGTACTTCCTTGAAAGAGGGTGGACGGGGACGTGGAAGTATGCGTCCTGCAGGTCCAGAGACACCATCCAGTCGCCAGGTCTCAAGGCTCCAGCACCGACTGAGGCGTCTCCATTTTGAACTTGATCTTTTCTACAAAAAGATTGAGCCTGCTCACATCCAGGACTGGGCGCCAACCCGACGACTGCTTCGGCACCAGGAAAATCCTGTTGTAGAAGCCCGGTGACTCCAGGTCCAAGACTTGTTCCACCGCTCTTTTTTCGACCATCTGGTCTAACAGATCGAAAAGAATACTTTTCTTCTCTCCCTGATAAGATGGAGAGAGGTCTCTGGGAGTTGATGTTAAAGGAGGAGGATGTAAAAAGGGGATCTTGTACCCCTGCTCTACGATCTTGAGAGTCCAAGGATCCGCCCCTCTCTGCCTCCATGCCTCCGCAAAGAACTTCAGTCTGGCCCCGACTGGCGTCTGAAGGACAAGATCTTCATTTGGTGGGTTTGGTTTTAAATGAAGCTCTTCCTCTCGAAAAACCTCTCCCTCGAGGAGCTGCTCTCGAGGGGGGTGCCCCGCGAAAGGGTTTGACTTTCTTCGGGGGTTTACTGAATGCAGATGTGGAAGGAACTGCTGGACATCTTGAAGACTGTACCAAGAGGTCCTGGGTCGCCTTCTCTTGCAAACTCGTTGCAAGATCCTTTACCATAGCCTGGGGGAAGAGATGGTCCGAAAGAGGCGCAAAGAGCAATTCCGCTTTCTGAGCGGGAGAAACCGACTTAGCGGTAAAATTGCATAAGAGAGCTCTTTTCTTTAGGAAAGCCGTTCCAAAATGAGAAACTAGCTCCTCCGAACCATCCTGACAGCCTTGTCCATACATGACAACACGCTGGACAGCTCCCCCAGACTGAGAGAATCAGGACTTCTAGACTGAAGGTCTAAAACTCCCAGGCACCAGTCTAAGAAATTAAAGACATTCAAGGTGCGAAGCAGTCCCTTCAAGTGGTGGTCCGTCTCCACAGGAGTCCAGGACACCTTAGCAGACGATAAGAGAGACCTCCTCTGAGCGTCCACTAAACTGGAGAAGTCACCCAGAGCGGACGAAGGAACCTTTACTCCCACGTCCTCCTTGGTTTCATACCAAATTCCTCCTTTCCCGGGTAGTCTAGAGGGAGGAAGGGCGAAAGTGGTCTTGCCCTGATCCTTCCTTCGAGACATGAAATCTTGAAGTTTCTTGAAAGCCCTCTTGGTCGACAGCGATGTCTTCATTTCGACGAACTCAGGGGTCTTAACGGACTTGGAAGACGAAAGTTGAGAGGGAGGAGACCTAGGGGCTGCCGGCTGGAACTTCTCCCCGAAGGATGAACGTAACAGCCTGACCAGAACCTTATAGTCCGAGACAGCTGAAGCTACAGGAGGTTCTTCTTCGACGGAACTCCCTGGACTACTAAGTTCCCCTTCCTCCTTAAGAGGAACTGGAGAACGTCCATCAGGAGAGGGCGTAACGTCCAAGCAGTTCCTCAAGCCTGAACAACGACTTCCGTTGATTGGAAGTACCCGCTACAGGTACGGAATCGCCCTTACGACGATCCTTAGAAGGACGGACATCCTGCGAAAGCAGCGCGTCCTTTGAAGCAACGGGAACTGTCTTAGCAGACACGTCCCTACGAGAGGAAGCGCGAGCTTCCTGACGAGAGGCCCGCCAAAAGCGTCCCTGCTTAGCCAAGCAAGTGTCCTGCTGTAGCGTCCTCAAAAGAAGGGCGTCCTGCCTCGTTCGAAAAGCGTCCTGCTTCGAACGGCGAGCGTCCAGCCGAGCGTCCTCAAAGGCGTCCTGTCGAGAACGCAAAGCGTCCTGCTTCGACAAGCCGAGCGTCCTGCCGAGCGTCCTCAACAGCGCCCTGCCGAGAGCGCAAAGCATCCTGCCTGCTCGAAACGCCGAGTCGTCCTGGCTGGGAGCGTCCTCTACTGCGAGAGCGAAAGATCTACTCGGAGAACGAGAACGGTGACGATCCGGAGGTGGAGAGAGAGACGAACGAGACGAGAGAGAATGAGACTGCTTCGTCCTCTTGATGGGCAGCCTAACGTCCTTTCTACGCTTAGGCTCGACTGCTGCTGGCGAGTCCTCTGAGCCATAAGAGACGTAATCTGGTCCTGAAGGGACACGAGGATATCCTTCGTAGGTGACGAAGGAGCAGAAGAAGAGGGGGCAGGACTGACCCTATGAGAAGGCGAGGGGACGCCTCCTTCCTTCTAGCAGGTACAGCTACCTGCCTCTCAGGTGAACACGCCTGTGCGTGGAAACCAACGTCCTCGTCGGTAGAAACCCTACCTCTCTTCTGAGGAGGAAAGGCGTCATACGCATCCTCTGACGAAAGCGGAGACATAGGATGTGAAGCGTCCTCAAAACGAAAAGTCCTTTTCAACGGACACGAGTCTCTCCGAGCGCTCCACCCCTTGCGCGGGGAGGACGCTTCGGAGAACGAAAAGCAATCCTTCAGGACACGCGCTCGTGCGCGCTCCTTGGCAGCCTGGGATTTAGCAACAAGGCCTGCCGAAGGGACGCCAGATCGGTGGGGGAGCCCCCGTAACCCTCTTGCGGCTTTCAAAGCCAATACCCACTCCCTGAGTCCTGGGAGTCCGATAGAGGTCTAGGCCTAGAGGCATCATGGGGCCGATCTGACGCCCCCTCCACAACCAATAGGGGCACTAACACAAACTTTCACAGGGCCAGTTTCTAAGGCCAAAACTTTCGATTCAAGAGCGCGAATAGACTCAAGAATCAGAGAAAGGGTGTTACCTTCTCCAGACACAGCACTGGGGCCCGAAGGCAACAAAACAGGATTAGGTTGAGCAAAATCTACCGGTGTTAGAGGAGGAGAAATGTTACATTCCTTACCTTTCGTAGAACTGCTCTTGGAGGAAGACCTCCTGACTCTATCGCGCTCCAATTTACGTCGATAGGTCTCATACATCTTCCATTTATCATCAGACAAATCCTTGCATTCATTGTACCGATCATCAACCAAGCAAACATGCCCCCTGCATTCCATACAAACTGTGTGAGGATCAACTGAAGGTTTAAGAAGCCTCACCTTACATTCACTCCTCCCACACACTCTGAAACTTCCAGTACTTGATCCCGACATCATGTACACAGAAAAGCCAATCCAAAAACAAAAACCAATCCACTATTACGCGTGCCAATCCAACAATCCAGAAGTCGATACCAAAAGTCAATCCAGATAATTTAAAGCGAGATAAATCAAAAATCCTAGACGGAGGTACTGTAAACAGTTGTTTCCAGCACCGGCGACAGAAAAAAATATGAACAGAAAATGGGAATGGTTCCTGATATCCGCCTCCCAGCGGCGGAATGGGTACTACCACCTGGCCGCCCACTACGTGTGCCGCGAGTTTTGAATTCTGTCGGACGTCAGAAATACAGCTATTATATATCTGACAGGTAAGTTTCATGAACAAATGTGAATTTATGATATGTATTTTAAATATAAACCTTATTTATGATGAAATCTAAAGATGTAATGTTTTATCTGCTGCTGCTGCAAAAAAAATTCTATCTTCAATACTCTTGTAATTTCCGAATAAAAGGGACAGTCATCACAGTAATACCTGGACAAGAGGGACAGTCACTACAGTAATACCTAGATAAAAGAGACAGTCACCACAGTAATACCTGGATAAAAGTGACAGTCACCAAAGTAATACCCAAATAATAGGGACAGTCATCACGATACAAGAGATGTACCGGAATGTATTTACCAGAGTGAGGAGCAGTGTTGGGGAGACAGAAGGTTTTGAGGTGAGAGTAGGATTACACCAGGGGTCGGCTCTGAGCCTTTATTTACTTTAACATAGTGATGGATGTTATAATAGAGGAAGTAAGGGAGACAGTACCATGGAACATATTGTATGCGGATGATATTGTTCTGTGTGCAGAGAGCAGGGAAGACCTGGAAGTGAAATTGGAAAGATGGAGACAAGTACTGGAGGACAGAGGAATGAGAATAAGTAGATCCAAGACAGAATATATGTGTACCACACTGAGGGGGATGATAGAGAAAGTATTCAGCTTGGTGGAGAGCAAATAAGGAGAGTTGATAAGTTTAAGTATTTGGGATCTTTTGTTAACGCTGGAGGAAGTATGGAAGAAGAAGTAAAACTTCGGGTACAGGCAGGCTGGAACAACTGGAGAGCGGCCTCGGGAGTTCTTTGTGACAAAAGAGTGCCGCTTAGGTTAAAAGGAAAATTTCACAAGACGGTGGTAAGAACAGCAATGCTGTATGGTATGGAAACAGCAAGCATGAGAAAAGCAGAGCAGAAGAAGATGGATGTGGCAGAAATGAGAATGCTTAGGTGGATGTCTGGGGTAACAAGAGTGGATAGGATCAGAAATGACTACATAAGGGGGGTCAACTAAGGTGGTGGAAGTATCAAAGAAAGTGCAGGAGGGGAGGCTGAGATGGTATGGACACCTGTTGAGGAGAGATGAGGACCACGCTGGGAGACATACTATGGGAGTGGAGGTGCAAGGAAGAAGAAAGAGAGGGAGACCAAGAAAGAGATGGAAGGACTGTGTGAGAGGAGATTTACATGAGAAGGGAATTGATGAGGCAGAAGCGCAAGATAGAAATAGATGGAAACGGCTCATCCGAAACGGCGACCCCATATAAAAATGGGAAAAAGCTGGGAAGAAGAATAGGGACAGTCATCACAGTAATTTGGATAAAAGGGACAATCATCGCAGTAATACCAGGATAAAATGGACAGACAGCATAGTAATACCTGGACAAAAAAAGACACTCGCCAAGCTAATACCTGGATAAAAGGGACAAGAGAACAGTAATACCTAGACAAAAGGAATAGTCACTACAGTAATATCTGGATAAAAGGAAGTTACCACAATAATTCCTGGTGAAAAGGAACAGAATAAATAGTAATACCTGGATTTAAGGGACAGCCACCAAAGTAATATCTGGACAAAAGAGATGGGCAGTATAGCATTAACTGGTTAAAGGCGATTGACAGCATAGCAATATCTGGATAAAGAGGACAGTTGCTAAAGAATGTTTGGATAAAACAGCCAATTACCACAGTAATACCTGGATAAAAGGGACCATCAACAGAGTAACATTTGGATAAATGGGACAGTCACCACATTAATAACTGGATAAAAGTAATACCTGGATAAAAGGGACAGACAGTACAGTAATCTCTGGATTAAAGGGACAGACAGTACAGTAATCTCTGGATAAAAGGAACAGTCAGTACAGTAATCTCTGGATAAAAGGAACAGTCATCACAGAAATACCTGGATAAAATGGACATCTACCACAATAATTCCTGGATAAAAGGGACAGACATAACAGTAATACCTGGATAAATGATAGTCACTACAGTAATGTCTGGATAAAATACATAGGTCACCACAGTGACACCTGGATAAAAATTAAAATCAGCACAGTAACATCTGGATAAATGGGACAGTCATTACAGTAATACCTGGATAAAAGGGGCAGTCACCACAGTAATATCTGAATAAAGGGACAGTCACCACAGTAATACCTAGATAAAAGACAGAGACAGTACAGCTATAACTGTTTATAGGTGTTACACAGTACAGCAATATATGGAATAAATGGACAGTCACCATAGTAATACCTAGATAAAAGGGACAGTCACCACACCACACTAATACCTTGATAAAAAGGACAGAAAGCACAGAAATACCTTGACAAAAGCTACAGTCACTGTAGTACTTTCTGAATCAAAGGGACAGTTTGTCACACTAATACCTGGATAAAAGTGGGCAGACAGAACAGTAATACCTGGATAAAATTGAGTGACAGAACAGCAACACTTTGGATAAAAGTGACATGCACCACAGTATAATACTTGGATAAAAGTGACATGCACCACAGTATAATACTTGGATAAAAGGGACAGGCAGCAAATTAATACCAGGATAAAAAGGACATTTACCACAGTAATGCCTGTCAGTTCACACATGATTGTTTGAAGGGTGAATGTTGCATGGAAAAAGTAGAACCGTTGGTTGGACTGTCAACACAAAACCCTCCCCCTCTTCCTTCGTTCTCACCTTCCCCTTTCCTCCCCTTCTTTCTCTTTTCCCTCCCCTGCATGTAGATTGTCATCCAGAGTTTTCCTGGGCAGTGCCAGGTTGGTTAGCTAGTTCTTTATAAAATCGAGAATGAAATAATGCAACCATTACGGACCAATCTCCTCTACCATCAACAGACCATGCAAAATAGAGGCCGGAATTACTACAGGGCAAAATAAAATTTCTACTGAGATAAAACACACCGGAATGTGCATAGCCAGAAACAAAGTAACCTGTACGATTAACACCGGAAGCCAGATATTATTGACAAGATTACCTGAAGTCGTATTTTCAAAGAGTGAAACATTCCAGATTTCTAGATAAGGTCAAATTGGACTATGTCTGTATGTAATAGGATCAGCAAACAAACTATCATTATTAGCCTTAATGTTACCTTCCACTTATATCAAGAATGTCTCATTCACATGTCTTCTCCCATGTTTGACTAAGTGAATGGTTGTACTAAACAGTGGAAATATATGGCTTGCCTTCATGAATTCTGTATTATGAGAATTTGCAGACATAAGTATATATAAATACAGCAATGAAGTATTCTGTCCACAGTCTCTTTTTCATGTGCTTGACTTTTGGAATTTATACGAAGTGCATTTTTATGCAATATTACCGTGTAATTCCATCAGTTCCCTTTAGTTTAGAAAAATCAAAACTGCCATTTTCACTTTTATTTACCGAATTATTATTCATATTTGATACTATCAGTGATCAAAATTTCCGTCATAACTATTTTACCTCTGCCAATTTCGAGGTCATTCTGGCTTCCTTTTATCGCGTAAGCATTCAAATTCTACATATTTTTTATTACTGACAAAATTCCAGTATTTTGTTCAAATATGAAAAAGATTTAAACTGTGTCAAAGTACGGAACTCACTACATTATCCAAACACATGAAAAAAATGATGTACCTTTCACCCTGACGCAGAAACGTATGTATATATGTACGTATACATATATATGTATATCATATGTGTATATATATATATATGTATGCATAATATATATATATATATATATATATATATATATATATATATATATATATATATATATATATATATATATAAAATATATATATATATGCATAAAATTATAATATATATATATATATATATATATATATATATATATATATATATATATCATATATATATATATTTATATATATAGAATATATATATATAGTATATATATATATATAGATATATATATATAAAAAATATAGTATATATATATATATATATTATATACCATCCTTTTGTGTATATTATTAAGACTGAGTGAGGTCCCTCCCCATACTTCATTCATTCAAGCCTGGAAATTCCCATAGATGCGGTTGTTTTCTGTGTTCCTGAAGCCGTGCGCTTCCCATTTTGCCATCATCATCATTACCTATCGCGACGGTAGGCGACTGTTCTAACCTCTACTTCATTTTAAGCTTGCATTGTGAGTTGTGCATATTGAATTCCAAGGCCCTATGCCTGCCAATTCCAAAGCTTCTTGCCTCCCAATTCCAAGGCTTTGTGCCTCCCAATCCCAAGGCTTTGTGCCTCCCAATCCCAAGGCTTTGCTCCTGCCAATTCCAAGGGTTTGTGCCTCCCAATTCCAAGACCTTGCACCTGCCAATTCCAAGGCCTCGTGCCTGCCAATTCCAAGGCTTTCGTGCCAGCCAATTCCAAGGCCTCGTGCCTGCCAATTCAAAGGTTCTTGTGCCTGCCACACTAAGACCTCATGCCTGCCAATTCCCAGGTTTTTGTACCTGCCAATTTCGAGACTTCCGGGCTTCCATTCCCAGTCCTTGCATGATTTTCGCATTCAAAGCTTTTGCCTGCCTTTCATTCTCAGTCTTTCAAGATGATTATCAGTCCCCTTTCGGGACCAGAATACGTCCTTACCAGACTGGATTATGAAATTCGGTCATCCCGACCTATAAGTTTTATTCAGACATATTGAGCCTTGAGTCTTCTGAGACACCCGAGCCATTTTCACAGTCCAATTTGAGTCTTTTTCAGACATCCTGAGTCCTACAAGACACCATGATTAGTTATCACAAATTCCTAACTTTATGAAGACATATGACTTACTTCATCAGTTCCGAATGAACCAAATCATTAAGCACAACTCTGAGTTTACGGAACCCCTATAAAACCAAACTAAGGAATATCTATATTCACCCGAAGATTATTTCTTCCAGTCCATTCAGCGCCACTTTTGGTGCCACACGCGCTTTGCACCATCAACATGGCTACCAGATCCCAGCAAACTGAAGATTTCAAGTACTACTGCCAAAGCAGAAAGGGAGGCAGAGAAAGAAGCAGAAAGAGCTAAAAGGAAGAGGGAGAGGGAAGAGAAGAGAAAGGCGAGAGAAGAGAGGGAGAAACAACGACTAGCCCATGATTAGAGAGAACAAGCCAAGAGAACTGAAAGGGAGGAGGAGAGAGAAGAGAGGGAGAAAGAAAGACTAGCCCAAGAGAAGAGAGAGGCAGCAGAAAGGGCTCACCAACTTACTAAGGCAGCCCAGGGCACGCAGCCCCCAGATACCCATTCCCCCAAATTCTACACTCAACAGAGTGGGATCTCTCAACAAAAAATGAGACAGGGCTAAGCCTGAAGCCTGGCCTGACCATGTCTAGCAAGTGCTAAAAGTATACCAGCCTGCTCCTGGCAAAATGGCTCTAATCTTGGGCCGACACTTAGAAGGCAAGGGTGCCACCGCATTTAATGCTCTTGCGGAGGATGAGCAACGTAACCTTGCCTTAGTCCGGGCTGGGATAGTAAAAGCTTTTGAAATACTCCTGGACCAATAGAGGCACAGATGGAGAGGTTTACCCAAGGAGGCCAGCCAGACTTGGTCAGAGTGGGTGGCCAAGAAGATTCCAGCACTTTGCAGATGGATTGGTGCCTCCAAGGCTTCGTCTATGGACACTTAGGATACCCACCTTCTGCAACTCAGTTCCTTTGGAAAGAAAATCCACCTCTCAGTCCCCTCTACTGCTACCTCCCAACCATCCCACCATCCAACTCCAAGTCATCCTCCAAAGAAGCCTGTGTGCGCACACTGTCAAACCTGGGCACTCAAGGAGCAGTGCCACTAAAAAGTGGAACCTCAGCAGAAGGCTCCAGTTAAATCCCAAAATGGGAACTATTAGAGCCATACTGCCTCCAGACCTTGGACAAGGAACAATATGCCTGTTCCCTCATTGGGGGCAGTGCCAAGGAAGGATTACAGTAGCAGTTATTGCACTGCATGCAAGGTGTATTGACACACCCCTTCATGGGCAAAATATCCTAATAAACTAGCTACTCCCACCATTGCTATGGTAGTTACAAGTCCTTCCTCATTTGGCCCTTCAGCTAAGGGTCCTATCTCTGTGGAACCCCCTTCGAGGTATATTTTCCACTCACCAGGTTAAAGCATTTAATGACTGGTGGGCATGTGTCTATCATACAGGAAGATAGCATCCTGGAGTTAAGGCTGATTGGCACAAGCTTGTTATGATTAGGAGGCTCAACCATCTAAAGATGACACTGGCCTGTGCTGTTTTCAAGGTCTAACATATAATACCTTATTTTAGGCCAGTTTTTTGCACTGAATCCAAAATCATGCTCATTTTACTCAATCAGATCAAGTTAATGACATATTAGCACATAAAAAAAATCCTAAATTCAGTTCTATTTGTAAGTGAATGAAACAATATTGAAAATATTAGACTGATTTATTCACAGAAGGTTTACAAAATATTTTGAATAGATAGCAAGAAGAGTATAAT
This sequence comes from Macrobrachium nipponense, assembly GCF_015104395.2. NCBI lineage: Eukaryota > Metazoa > Arthropoda > Malacostraca > Decapoda > Palaemonidae > Macrobrachium > Macrobrachium nipponense. Next base: position 62,271,682 of record NC_087203.1, on the reverse strand, counting down.
GAACTAAGGAAGCTACTCATGGATGAATGGTCTCTTCAGGGACTTCCGCTTGCGCTGAGTAGACTCTACATCCCTCGTCAGGCACCAGCAGTGGTCGGCCAGAAAGTTGACATTCCATCGACCTTGATAGCATTCCTCCATAACACTGATATCTTGGTGAAAGCACTCACCCTGTTCTTCACTGAAGTCTCCACAACTCTCTGGAAAATAGTCCAGAGGAGAACAGAGGAAGTGCATTTTCATTGACATGCACGCACAAAGTTGGCGGAAATTCTCCATTAACTCATCAACCACCTTCTGATACTGGGAACTTCTGTGGTTGCCAAGGAAGTTTGCAATGACAGACTTAAAGGACAACCAGGAAGAGTTCAGCAGGACCCAGTGCATCATCAAAATTAGCATCCTGGATGAGTTCCCTTATTTGAGGACCATCAAATATACCTGCCTTAAGTTTCTCCATGCTTTTTTGTTGAAACTACTGATGCCTTTACACAGTTCTTCATGAGAGAGTTTGATGTGGAGGGGTGGAAGTAATATCTTGCTCGGTTCAACCAGAGGGTGGGACAGAACATTGTGTGACCCAGGTTTTAATCATTGTCTTGATGGCCACTCTTGCTGGTCATCAGCACGGCTATCCTATAAGCACAGAAAGCAGGGATACTTTGTGTAACCACCTTGATGTCCGAGGATGACTCCAACAACTTTAAGATCTCCACAGATCAACCATTTATGTTCCTGGTAGTCCAGAGCAGACAACAGATGGTCCATGCTTTTGCGGGAGTCTTTCATTTCAACTGAGTGCCCAACAGGGATTGATGAAAACTTATTTCCGTTATTCAGAACTGCCTTGAGACTTCTGTTAGATGAGTCAATGAAAAGTCTCCATTCATAGCAGCATACTTCAGACCAGTAATTCAATCAGGTCAGCAATACTGTTACAGTAAACCAGTGAAGAATTTTCTAAATTCTCTTTGTGGTCCCGATACCAATAGAATGTTGTTCCTGGTGCCAGTAGACTTTTCTCTCGAAGACAAGAACCTGGTAGCTGGGCAGACTCCTTGGAAAGGTTCAGGTCTCGTGTCAGGTCACCGAGTTCGGCTTGGGTCAAAGGCACTGGTTAGTTGTCCTCTTCTGTCCTGTATCAGTCATGTCACTAGATTCGGAATCAGAACCAGATTCCATGGTGATATTTGGCTCAGGAACAGGAGGCTCAGGGCCATGGGGGACAGGCTTTATGGCAGAAGGTACATCAGGGTATTGAACATGCTGCTTGTTCTTGTGATTGATGCCTTTTAGATTTGTAATGTAAAAGTAGCAGTCAGTAATGTGACCTTTCCCTTCCCTCCACACCATTGGGACATCAAATGGCATACTCATCCTTTTCTTGTTCCTCCAATCGCGTAAGTTCTCTACACATATTTTACAGCAGATATAGGGAGTGAATGGCTTATCCTGATCCCCTAGTTTGACTCCAAAGTAAGCTTGATATGCCTACTTCACAAAATCTGTGACTTTTGCTTGACGGTCTGGAAGAACCACATGTCCGCAGATGTAACAGAACCTATTAGGATGGTTTTTACACTTCCAATCCATATTTATACATATCTAGACCTGAAAAGAGAAATAAAAATAATTATTAAAAGTTACCCACAACCCGCTTTTGCAAAAACAAAGTCCATAAACACTTGGATAATTGCGATATTTTGGAAAAATATGTTGGAATAGAAATAGACTATCTTAGAAACCAGACCGGACCCAGGAAAATGAACTGCACTTTTTAATTCAGCATGCAAAAAAGGGTCCTAAATTAGTTGGAAAACCCTTAACCTTTGTAAGAGAGTTTTGAAATGCAGGTCAGTGTGATTCTTCCTACCGTCCAGTTGAGGGTCACAAGACTTCACTGATCTAAAATATGTACACATGTGGTAGTGACCTATATCCCTGGAAGTTATGACGTAATACAGGTATTCTCCTACTTACGATGGGGTTAGGTTCCGAAAAACCCATCGTAAGTTGAGAAAATCGTATCTCGAATATAGCCTAGCCTACACTAAGTTAATCAGTACCATATAGGCTATATGCATATATGGAAGATTAGCCTACACTACACAGTATACCTATACATAAACAGTATAGTAATTATTAATATCAGCTAATTCGGGTGGTTCAATGCAGATTGACTTATGATAATTAAGTATAAAAAGAAATTTAATAATAAGAGCAAGATTCAGACTAGTGTAAAGGGTACTCACCAAGATTCGGTCCGCTGTCTGCATACGTGATCGGTGTCAGGCTGTTCATGGCTACGTATAACTAAAGATCAGAAGAGGAGGAGGATGATAAAACAGCAGGATCATCAATTCGCTCCTCTTCAGATAGAATTTCTTCTTCTGTTAGTTCAGGCGTTTCTAGGAAACAACTGTTCCGAGACGTACAGGATCGAGTCTCAAGTGAGGGGGTAGGGCGGGGGGAAGCTGAAGGCACTGGAGCCGCTCTCTTGAAAAAATAATCCATTGTAGGTTGCACAGTGCGTTTTTTTCGCTCTTCATAAATTAATCGGTAACATGCAACATTGTCTTGATGAGCCCTCTGAACTTTGGCAAACCGTTCCTCGTCCCCATCCATTTCACTTGAAAGTTTCAGTCATTGATCAAATAAAGCAAATGCCTCTCCCACGTAAACGTTCGCTCCGGCTCTTCCCTTATTTCTTCTTCCTCTTCTGCTTTTTTTTTCTCTTCTGCAAGTGGAATTAAATCATCTGCCGTTAACTCTACATCTTGCACATCTATAAGTTCTTGGATATCTTCCTCATCAATTTCTAAATCTAAACTTTCCCCAAGTATCAAGATCTTTTTATTGATTCCCACTTCTTCATTCTGATAGAAACCTTTAAACGAGTTCACATACACTTTTAGCAGATTTTTCCAGACCCCATTCATACACTCTTTCTTTACCTCCTTTCACGCCCTTCCAATGTTCATAATGGAGTTAAGAACACTAAATTCTTTCCAGAAAGCTCTGAGATCTTTCTCCTCGTTATCCATAGCCTGAACAGCCTGCGCAAACGTGTTCCGAAGATAATACGCCTTGAACGTAGCCACAGCACCCTGATCCATGGGTTGGATGAGAGAAGTTGTGTTTGGTGGCAGAAACACAACTTTTACATTCTCGCTAATATCTCCGATGTGCTGAGGGTGGCCAGGAGCATTGTCAAGAATCAGAAGAATTTTGAAGCGGATGTTATTTTTCCTACAATAATCTTTCACTTCCAGAATGAAGCAATGAACGAACCAGTCTTCGAACAGCATTGCAGTCATCCACGCTTTTTTATTATTACGGTAATGCACAGGAAGTGTATGCTTGTCAACGTTTTTTAATGCCCTCGGATTTTCTGAGGGATAAATCATAAAGGGCTTAAGATTATACCCAGCCACATTTCCCCCAAGCAGAAGAGTCAATCGATCCCAGGCATTGCTGTTGCTTCTTTGTGGATGTAGGACAGTTGTGGCATACGCTTCCAATAGAGCCCAGTTTCGTCAACATTAAAGATTTGCTCTGGCAAGTACCCTTCATTAACGACGTTCTCGTTTAAAGCAACCTTAAATTTAGCTGCTCCGTCGGCATCAGCGCTTGCTGCTTCACCGCTAATTTTCACAGTGTGAAAATTAGTGGTGAAGCTGCAAAACTTTTGTTGTGGTTGTCATCATACTTCTTCAGTTCTTCAAAAAGCATGCATGCCTTTGTCTGAATGGTCAAGAGGGTGAGTGGCATACGCTTTTGTATTTGGTCCTCCATCCACGTGACCAGTAACTGCTCCATTTCTTCCAAAGGCCCTATCCTCTTTTTTGTTTTTTGATATAACCGTTGAATGAACGGAAGCAGATGCCTTTACAGCATCCATTACACGTTTCTTGTCCTTTAGAATAGTGGATACCGTTGATTGCGATAAACATTAGTCACATGCAATAACCATGACTGCCTTTCCACCTTCACACTGGTGGATTATCTTCAATTTCTGCTCCAAAGTGATGGATTGCCTCTTCTTTTTTGCACTACCAGCAGGAGACCTATTTGGTTGTTTAGCAGACAGTTTTTTGTTTTAGTTTACTTTAAATAACTCACAAAAAGCCCAAACAAACACTGACCTAATCTTACTTGGTTCAGAGCGAGAGCAAGTGAGGTCGGACTTGTGTCGTTGGCTGCCAGCCTCTCACTTTCAGGCCAAAATATCGTACAGTGTAGTACACTGTTGCCTGTGCTCATTGTGTGCAAAATTTAAAGACAACTCTCAACTTTCCATCTCTTTATATTTTATTTTTCCTTTTCATCTCATCTTACACCCTATTAAGGCAGCATTCTTTAATTCATGCTCTGCCCATGCAGAATGCCATTTGCCAGAGTTTCTGGCCCTATAGGTCAGGTAACCTCCATGAAAGTGCCACCTGAGGCGTAGTCAGTTTTAAATAGTGTGCCTCTAAAGCCAGTATGATTATAGAGCAGTGTGTCACCTTTGGCACAGTCATATTTTTTCCTTTCTAGCAGTGTCATGGCTGCATTATCAGCCTGGCACTCCTCAAGGTACTTGTCAGGGGTGTCATGCCTTCTGAAACATCTTTTACGAAGCCCATGGCATTATCACATATACTCTATGCTCTCTCATGTTTTAAGAAATATGTATAGCCAGTACAAAGGCTATCAATTAACTTTAGGCAGACTAACTCTACCTTTTGCTTAAAGCATTACTAATTTCAAAGCCATTCATTTTGATATTATTTTGTGTCATGAAATATCCCAGATTCCTTGACTCTATACCTCCCCTTTTTGAGTATTAACGAATAATACTAATCCATGCAAAGTTCGCACTTTTAGTTCAGTAAAAAAAACCATGTCAGCAGTACCGTTCTCTTCATTTTCATATTTATAACAATGCCACCTGGCGTGTGTAACTGTTATGAATTATTCTGGCAATGAAACAGTTTGAGGTGTACCACGCAGAACGTAAGTTCCCTTTAGTGATCTTGACAGACCATAATTCCTCAGGGTACCTTTCTTCCTTGATCCTATTTTTTCTGGTAAATTTATATAATCTCAATGAGAAACATTAGCTATCAATTGATTTCAATAATTGGCACTCGTTTTAAGCGTTACCCTTATGGCCCAGGGCGGTTACTCGGACAAACTCATGGGTCCACTAACTGACCCTGAATGCATTGCATTGTCTCTTCTAGGCCACCTAATAACATGTCCTTGTATTATGTTGTAAAGCTAACAGTATACTACATGACAGAATTAAGCTAACCATATTAACCCTGTAGTTTGAGGTTTAGTATAATTACAAATTAAATTGCTATTTATTTGCTACTGTAGTTTGAGGTTTAGTATAATTACAAATTAAATCACTATTTATTTTCTAATGTTCTTTATTATATGTTGCTGTTCTATTAATTTAGTATTGCATAGTATGATCTCTTTGAATATTATTATTCATTGTCTTTTGGTATTCATACTAATTTTGACGCTTCATCCATACATAGTAGCAATTAGATTTTTATTGCTGTGATTTACTCACTAAATTAAATAACCAGGTACCATCGATTAAGTTTACTCTAGAATTGGAAAAAGACAATTGCCTTCCTTTCTTAGATGTTTTGATACGTAGAGAACCATTTCAATGTAAATTCAGTATTTATAGGAAACCAACCAACAACTTAAATTATGTTCATTTCTATTCAGGCCACCAACTTAACATCAAAATATCAATTTTTTCTTCTATGTTTTTACGAGCATTGCGTATTGTCAGTCTCCAATATTTGGATCAAGAAATTGAATACATAAGAAAAATAGGGAAAGATTTATGTTATCCTTCACATATATTAGATATTTGGTATAATAAAGCCCACAAAAAGTTTTATAGTGTAAGTAACACTGAGAAAGAAAATTCTAAGAACATTCTCAGTTTGCCTTATTCTAATGGATTTTAAACCATTAAATCATTGTTAAAATCCTTTAAGGTCAACCTTGTTTTTTCCTATAATAACACACTAAAAGGAATGTTTATAAAAATTGGCCCCAGGGAAAGCAACAACTTAATATATAAAAATTCCATGTTTGGACTGCCCCTCCTTTTATCTCGGACAGTCGAGCAAGGGCTTAGAAGTAAGATTGAAACAGCATAAATATTCTGTCAAAACTGGGCAAACATCTAATGCAATATTCATTAATTTAATTAGATTGGTAGTTCAGTAATTGCAAGATCAAAAGAAGTCTTATCACGAAATCTTTTAGAATCTGCAATAATACAACTTACTTCCCATTGTAATTTTAATATTAGTCATGGCCTGTTTCATTTAGACCCTTGTATTTGTAAAATGTTTAAGAATGACCTCAGGAAGTGGCCCTCCTTTGGCAAGCATCTAGCTGGCAAGGGGTGTACTGCATTCTAGGCCCTCCCCCTTGACAATTAACGGGACCTCTCCCTTTTCCAAGAGGCAATCCTTGGGGCTTACGAACTGACACCAGAAAGGTGGAGGCAGAAGTGGAGGAGCATGCCCAAGGAGGTTAACCAAACCGGGACGGTGTGGGTGGCCAAGAAGACACCAGCCCTCCAAAGGTGGATGAAGGCCTCCAAGGCAACATCCGCTCACCTCCAATGCAACATCCATTCACCTCCAAGGCAACATCCGCTCAGGAGATCTTAGAACTCCTCTAAATCGACAGCTTTCTGTCTTATGCTATCCCTGATCTTGCCACTCACTTGGTGGACAAGGCTCCTAAAACCATAGTGAAGTGCTGTAAGTGGGCAGACGCCTACGACACACCATTTGCAGCAGAGTTCACTGAAGAGGAGAATTCACCCTGCTCTCCCATTCCCTCCTGTTGCCACCTCGGCTTACCCAGCATTCAAATTTAAAATGGAAGCCCATGTGTGGACAATGCAACAAACCTAGGCACACCAAGGAGCAGTACCCCACTAACACAGATCCTACGCAGCATGCTCCTGCTATGCCTTAGAATGGGCATCCCGAGAATAACAAATAACAGCCACTGGAACAGGAACAACCAGCCAAAGCAAGATTTCAGCAGAGCTATTGTGATGCATGCCGAGTGCATGGGCACACCCTTTCATGGGCTCATTGCAACAAGAAAGCTGCTACCCCTGCCACTGTGATGACAGTGATGAATCCATCAACCTTAGGCCCTCCTGCTCAGGGCCCCAAACTCGTTGCACCTCCCAGCAGTTGCTATTCTGCTCACCAAGTCCGAGCATTGAACGGCTCTGGTGCACAGGTATTCATCATTCGAGAGGATAAAATCCCTCATGGAGCACAGGTTGATAGGCATAAGTTTATCCCCTTTGAGAGCTTCAACTATACTACAATGTTCTTGCCTACTGTCTGGTTGAGAGTCACATGACCTCACTGCTCTAAAGTTTGTATTCTGGCAGTAGCTACCTATATCCCAGGAGGTTATGATGTCTTGCTAGGCCAAGACTTCAAGTCTCCTCCCACCAGGGAAAGGACTCTGCCGAACCCCATTTGGCCCAGGAACTCAAGGAACTGAGCAAAGCAACATTAGACACGGGGACAAGTGCCAGTGTTCTGGTTGTCGTAGCAGCCACTTGGGCATCCCCAAAGGGCTTGGATTTACCAAGCACCCCTAAGGCACCATCAAACCGACCTCTCCGAAGAAAGGAAGAGGGCATTGAGGCTTCCAAAAACCTAAGGGAGTTGATAGTCTCTCTCTGCATTAGTGCCCAGAAACAGTGCCACATTCCTATAGAGGACTCTTGCTTGTCTCCATCCAGAGGGGAGTGCCAGGTTCTGCTACTTTACTTCTTTCTTATCCTTTTGTAACTGCTTCTATTTTGTACTGCCTATATCTTCTCCTTTATTGTTTCCTTTCCTCTTCATTCTCGCCTTTAGGCATCTATGCCCATTGTGTGCTGTGCTTAGACAGAACCCATTCGCCAACAACTGACTTCATTAGTGCTACGTAAGAACTACTATAAAGGCATACACAGTCTTCAAAGGTATGCCCCTTAAAGTCTGTAGGCTTGTCATAAAAGTGCCACACTCTAGGTACCTAATATACTATGAGACAAGGCATACTTATTGCCAGCAAGAATGCTATACATTAAACTTAACCTACTAAGGCAACATTGTTTTAAAGCATGCTATACATTAAACTTAACCTACTAAGGTAACATTGTTTTAAAGCATGACTTTCATATATTATTCAATTTAATTTGTTTGATTAAGCATTTCTCCCTAGATTAGGAATTTCTCCCTGATCTCTACATTTTTGTGTAATTTTCAGTGTTCTCTGATGAGAACTATACTCTGTATAATTTTGTCTATTCTCTGAGGATGATTACTCCTTCCCTTAATTCTGTCCCTTTGATTTACACTAATATTCTCTGTAAGGCAGAAGTAGTAAATTTCATAAGGTATTGTTAACATAGTGCATAGCCCTACCAGCATAGAGCCATTTATTATGAGATTCTGGGTAAAAAAAAAATACAAATGCATTGTACTGCCCCCTCAGGGCCAACTAATTTCATGCTTCACCTTCTGTTGAGCTAACAGTATCTTGCATGATAGAATTAGGATTAACCATATTTTATTCCTATATTTTAAGGTTAGTATAATTTATAGGTTATAAATACTAGAGCTTGTTAGTAGATATTTTTGTGACTTTATTAATTTTAGTTTATCCTTGTTCGTCACACTTTAGTTTTTTTAATTCCTTAGAAGTTATCTTCAATAAATGTTAATCATAATTAAAGTGAACGTATAGTTTTCCAAGTTATTTGCTGTTCTGACTTTATAACTTCAGAATTGTCTAACTTATATATAGCCTAAGTGAAGTTAGACTTATTTTCTCATTACTTCTCAAGAAGTACCTATAAATCTAGCTGATCTGCAAGTAAAGTACAAAGCACTTGCTAAGTTTAATTTGCAGTTACACATCCACAGAGTTAATTTTAAGTAATGGTCTCTAGATTGGGGTGGTGTTCTAACTCAAAACTTCAAGTAAAAATATTTTAACATCAATTATTAATAATATTAATCGAAAATCCATAAGGCAGTAGTCACTCTAAGACTCTTCCACTAACTCTATGAACGATCTCTCTATGACTCACATCTGTTCCTTCCTCAAGACTGTTGTAAGGACAACGCTTATTCACAATTTTCTCTGTATGTAGTTCAACATTCGTGTTGTTCTTACTTTGCTCCGCGAGAGCGTTCAGCGGGCTTTCCGCCAATGTATATCTCTTGTGAAATCATATTTTATGTACTTTTGTATTTCTGCCTGCATGCTGTATATTTGAATTTTCCCTTACCTGTAATAATGTCGGTACACTACTACCTGCCTTTTGTCCACACCTCACAACTGGTGACCTCCCGGTTTGGACGGTGACCCAAGCGGTTTTGGCTCAGCCATTAAGGGACTAACTACCGCCGCTCACCTTCAGAGATCTTTAATGGACTCACACGGCGCCTCAGTATAGATCTCTGAAGGCTCCTACCGTGGAAAAAACCAACGCCTCTAACGGACTAAATATGGCATACCTTCCCAAGGTGTGTTCAGGCGGTCCTCAAACGGTTTGGCCCGCCATTCACGACTCTGTCGACCGTTTTTGTGAGAAAGGACAATGGGCACAGACAGTACCGCGCGAAAAACCCAGGCCTCCCCTGCCCCAACGACAGTCTCGCACACAGCTGCCGCTCAAGCTGTCAAATTACCCCCCTTCACAACAGCGAACCCAACCGCCTGGTTCTTCCGAGCTGAAGGGCAATTCCGGATCGCGGGACTCACGGACAAGGTACTGCAGGCTGACCTCGTCGCAGCAGCCCTCCTGACAGAGGTGTTCGACCGAATAACTCCCTGGCTGACCGGTCGAGCACAAACCGAACCTGTCACACTCGATGAGATAAAGACAAGGCTCGTGACAGCCTACTCCACGCCCATCGCTGAAAAGGCCGCCCACGCCCTCGACCTAGTTACGAACCCCATGCGCGGCGCCGACCCACAGGATGCCTGGGACACGGTGATGGGCCTCGTCCGATTGCCTGAAGTAGGTTCCGACAGAAAAAAGAAAGAAATCCTGCCTGAGCCGCGAAATATTCCTACGGCAACTCGAGCCAGACGTCCGAAAACAGCTGACGGATGCATATACCCTCCATGACGACAACTACTGGAGAAAGCAAAGAAACTGACGTTGTCGAGCAATGCTGCAAAGCTCGCCGCCCCCCGATCCTCCGTATGCCTAGCCACAGAGAAGGGAGAAGAAGAAGACGACGACGGGCCAACGCAAGAGATCGGCGCCGTATCCCAGGGAAGTCCTCCCACATGCAGCGCGGTGAAAATTCCTGGTGCCACTACCACCGGAGGTTCGGGAGATACTCCAAGAGGTGCGAAAGCCCTTGCACCTTCCAGCAGTCAAAAAATGGCGACGGCAGACAAAACCAAAGCCGCCCATGGCAACGGCCTTGTCGGAACCCCACACAGTAGGGTTCTATGTCCGCGACGCGATCTCCGCCGGAGGATGCTGGTGGACACAGGGCGATGCACTCGATATTCCCGCCATCAGGAAAAGACCGTAGCTGCGAACCTGACAAAACAACCGCCCTCGTCGCCGCAAATGGGACCCCCATCCATTCCTACGGCACGAAGTCCCTCGAGATATCCATCTTGGGGCGCAACTACATCTGGAAGTTCACCATCGCGGACGTCAGGATTCCACTACTGGGGGCAGATTTCCTGGCGCAGAACGGCCTCCTGGTTGACGTGGGCCGCAAACGCCTCCTCGACACGGGGACATGCTGTTCCCTACCACTCTCGCCCCCACAATTTGTACCGTCGCCCCCCACAAGTACGGCAACCTCCTGCAGGAATTCGCTGAAGTCTTCAAACCGGAACTTCATCAGGCAGCAGGGACGCCGCCCAAGCACGGAATATTCCACTACATCACCACCAAAGGCCCCCCGACACACGCGAAGTTCCGACGACTCCCTCCGGGCCGCCTCCAGGATGCAAAGCGGGCGTTCTCGGAAATGGAATGAATGGGCATCTGCAAGAAAGCGTCAAGCCCTTGGGCTTCGCCCCTACACATGGTACGGAAACCTGACGGCACCTGGAGGCCCTGCGGAGACTACAGGAGACTCAACCTCGCTATGGTCCCCGACCACTACCCCTTGCCAAACATGCAGGATTTGACCAGGGCCCTCCATGGAGCGAAGTCTTCACGAAAATGGACCTCTTAAAATCTTATTTTCAGGATCCAGTGCACCCCGAGGATGTCCCCAAGACCGCCATCATCACGCCTTTTGGCTCCTACGTCTTCCATTACTCCACCTTCAGCCTGAGAAACGCAGGGGCCACCTTCCAGCGCCTGATGGACAGCATCCTGGGGGACCTGCCTTTCTGCGTCTGCTACGTCGACGATATCTTAATTTTTTCCAGGTCCCCGGAGGAGCACCTACACCATGTCCGAGCGGTCCTGAAGCGCCTGCAGGAAAATGGGCTGGTCGTCCGATTTGACAAATGCACTTTCGGTGCCGAGAGGGTGGACTTCCTCGACCACGAGATCTCCGCGGCAGGCGTGCGCCCCATGGCCTCAGGTAGGCGCGGTGCAGAAGTTCCCAACCCAACCACGGTCAAGTCCCTGCAGGAGTTCATCGGGATGGTCAACTACTACCAGCGGTTCTTCCCCGACGCCGCCCGCACCATGTCCCCTCTAACGCAGGTCCTGAAGGGGAAGGGGAAACCAAATAACCTGACGTGGGAAGCTGAACAAGAGCAGGCCTTCAATGAGATGAAGAGGGTCCTCGCCAGAGCCGAGACCTTATGTCCTCGAGCAGATGGTCCAGGGCGGTCCACAGACACTCGCCTTCTACAGTAAAAAAACTGTCACCCGCCGAGACGAGATACAGCACGTTCGGCCGCGAGCTCCTGGCGGTGTACCAAGCAGTGTGCCACTTCTGCTACCTCCTCGAGGGCGCCCCTTTCACGATCAGAACAGACCACCGCCCATTGGTACACGCCTTCACCAAGGCGGGCAACGCCTGGTCAGCTAGACAGCAGAGGCACCTGGCAGCCATCGCGGAGTTCGGCTGCACCATCCAGTACGTGCCCAGCGAGAAGAACCCCGTGGCGGACGCCCTTTCGAGGATAGAAATCAACGCCGTGCACCTCGGGATCGACTACGAAGACCTCACCCGGGAACAGGCTGCCGACCCAAAGACCGCCACATATCGCACAGCTATCACCGCCCTCAGGTGGGAAGACGTGCCCTTCGGACACACGGGCACGACGCTCCTCTGCGACATCAGCACGGGCCGCCCGCGCCCGCTGATCCCAGCCTCCCGAAGGAAAGCCGTATTCGACATCATACATGGACTCTCGCACCCCTCGGGCCGGACGATGATGCGCCTCCTGACGGAGAAGTTCGTCTGGCACGGAATTCGGAAGGACTCCCTCGAGTGGGCCAGGACCTGCGTGCCTTGCCAAACTAGTAAAGTCAGTCGGCACACAGAATCAGGCGTGGGGGAATTCCCGCAGCCGAAACGAAGATTCGGCCACATTCACATAGACGTCGTGGGCCCCCTGCCCCCGTCGGGAGGCACCAGATACCTCCTGACGATAATCGATCGCTCCACCAGATGGCCTGAGGCAACGCCGATGTCGGAGGCAACCACCAAAGCATGCGCCGAAGCCCTTCTTGCCAGCTGGATCAGTCGATTTGGAGTGCCAGACGAGATCACGACGGACCGCGGACCCGTTTTCCTGTCGGAGTTGTGGACCGCCCTGGCCCGCCTAATGGGGACATCGCTACACGCCACCACCGCCTACAACCCGGCAGCTAACAGCATGGTGGAGAGAGTCCACCGATTGCTCAAGGCTTCCCTAATGGCACGCTGCACCGGCAAAGATTGGAAGAGCCGGCTACCATGGGTCCTCCTCGGCCTCAGGTATACGGGGAACCACTGACAGTCCCTGGCGAGTTCTTCCCGACCAATGCTGACGACGCCGACGTCTCCACGCCAGACTTCGGGAATCCGCCAGGAGATTCACGCCCTGTATCAAAACCTTCTCTGACAGGATCAAACACTTCCTCCCGAAGGCCCTATCATCATGCAAACCTTCTTTCCATCAGGGATGACGCCTGCCACCCGCCGCTAACGAGACCCTACCGAGGCCCCTCCCTTGATGCAGCCCCACGTGTGCTTTTACTGTGTGTGTGTTCCCTCTATCACTGCCACCATTGAAAATGGACGAATCCAGCCTACTATGTAATGTGTTTAGTAATGGCTCGAGGAAGTCAAGTCAATTTCACGTCTACCACTGTTTTTCCACTTCATTGCAACAAGCAACTTTTGGTCCTTATCTTACGAGGTCAAAATGACACTTAAATAAATGGAAAAAAAATTCCTAATTTGGTAACGAGACCTACCTTTCATGCTTCCCTGTAAGAGTTGCCGACTGAAACTAGCTGATAATCAAATATCAAACTCTAGGCATATTCAAACTCCCAGTTTGATATTTGATTATCAGCTAGTTTCAGTCAGCAACTCTTACAGGGAAGCATGAAAGGTAGGTCTCTTTACCAAATTAGGAATTTTTTTTCCATTTATTTAAGTGTCATTTATTTAAGTGTCATTTATTTAAGTGTTATTATTTCACAAAATAGCTAACATGAAAATGGAATAAAATGGGTTAAGAATAACTAAAAAAAAAGAACATTAAACTATCATATTCTTCCCAAAATCATATTTAATTAAGTATCCCCTTTTATCTCTTTCTGTCCAAAAATTCATAGTCTATCTTAAATTAAAAACGCATCTAGAGAAAACCCCTTTTTCTATATGGTGACTTCGAATCCATCTGAAAATGAGCAAATAATTATCAGACAATTAAACATTAAAGTTCATCAATAAAATGTTTGTCACATCGCACTTTCCTTTCTCTAGAACTGAAGTAACTGTCATTTCACTTTTACCTTTTCCGATGGACCTCCAACGCCTCTTCTACACCGAAATCACTACTGTCCACTTTGACAGTTGGCCGTCCAATTCCTCTGCCAATTCACATACCAGAGATTATATGTAATTTTCTGTGATTTGTATTACGAACTTACATCCACTAACTGATGCTACATACTTGATAACTTTCCCGTGATTAACTCATGTCTTTGGAATGCGTCAATGAACTCAATTGTGCACACTACATGTTTCCTATTTGTTTTTCATCTCAGCATCTCAGAGGAATCCAGCGTTTTGCATCTGTCTCTAACCGGCAAGAGCTAAGGTTATCAACCCCACTATTTACTATATATATTTCTACCAGTGCCTTTAAGACTTAGTCCCCCCCGCATCACTTCCAGTCATTGAACCACGTAACATGCTTCCCCTTGTATTCTTTGATACTGTAAAGTTCCTCCCATAGTGCTATTTGAATTATTAAGTATTCCCGTTGTGAATAGTATTGCTATTGTTACCGGGACGTAATGTAACATCTTGCTTAAGGCCATTATCCTACACCCCTGTAGCATAACTCCAGCAAAAGGGACCTCTCGTAGTATTTTGTCAAAGCAGTCCCCGATCCCCGCCACATTTATAGCAAGCTTATTTATGTTGTACTGTGATCTACTTGCAGATATCCTACCACGTACTTGTTGTTGGAAGCAGATTCTTGTAACACGACTCAGGGATTCACGTTACCTCCACTGTTTTATTTCCACAGAGACCGAGTAGTACCGGTCCAACCCAATCTACAGCAGCAAGCCAAAACTCTCTACCTCCATTTTCCTTATGGAGCCCGAGAGTTTCTTAACACCTATCACCACCCTGTGGTAGGAGTGTAAGAATACTACCACTGTGGGTCCTGCGTGTCGTAAAAGGAGACTAAAAGGACAGCTACTGCCTTGTAGTCTTACTTTGTTAGAAAAAGGCTTGGCCCACCACCAATAACAGTGGAAACTGCTGCCTTACTGTCTTACTTTTTAGTAAAAGGCTAGGTCCACAGCCAATGATTGATGACAGCAAGGACATGCGGTCGAAAAAACTCATTTGCCAAATAATAAACTATGCCTGATGTTGTAAGGAAAAGTGCATCAGGCAACCAACCCCTTAGTGTAGGGATAATGGTGGGGAAGAGGAAGAAGAATTCCTTAACACCTTTCAAGGTTCAATCCAGCGTAAGTTCCTTAGAGCAGTGAAATATATGTAATCACGCTAAACCTCTGAGTTTAGCAAATTTCCTTTATTTTGAAGGTGTACCCTTTTAATTTTTTATTTGTTATGGTTCCTTTAGTTATTTTGCCTTTAAAGACCTCGCACCCGCTTCCTTGTTTCCGTGGGGCAACACACCTGCATTTCCGCCCACATGTAAATCCTCTCGAAAGTAATTAGCACATCTTCGTATTCTCTTCTCCATACCCTTCTCTACCAGTTGTCCAATGACCTTTTTAGGTATTTAAAGAAATAAGCAGTGAGACCCAAGGAATGAGAGATGTTACCCCTGTTATGTATTTTGTGGAAGATTTTACTAAGGGTGAATATTTATTTTTCTGTTCACAGGAGGTAGGCCCTTAAGCAGTTGTCATTTCCAAGGAATTTAAAGTAGAGCCAGTTCCTCCAGATTTTCCATAATAACACCTGCCCCGTGACTATATATACACATACATAAGTATTCATATACATATAACATAATAACTACATCGACATATGCATATACATATCATCATATCATACATATAATGACATTCACATTTACAAACAAAACTATACGTACACACATACATACATACATAAATTATATATATATATATATATATATATATATATATATATATATATATATATATATATATATATATATATATATATATATATATATGACAAAGCGTTCCAAATACCTGGTTATTACACTTACCAATCATAAAACTCAAAGTTACTTCACAGCAGCCAGATATTTGAACTTTCATAACATAAAATAGGACGGAGTACTCCAAAGGTAACAGTGTTTCCTTAAAAACTCTTGAGATGTGTGAGAAATAAGACTAAGTTTATCAATACAATTGTGAGGTATTGAAAGAGGTATAAGTTAATTAAAGGGCATCACTCCAACAACCAAATTTAACAATATCCCCTTTCTTAACTCACTTAAAAAAAAAATAGAAGGAACGGCACAATTTATCCCTAACTGCGACACAGAAATTTAACCCTATCACTGTTGGTCAATAAATGAAACACTTAAAAATTCTGAATACAAAATAATTTATTGTTAAATTAAATTTATAAGTGGAATTCACAATCTTAAGAAAATTTACTATTACTTGAAAACAACACAATAATTTTTGAATTAGATTATCAAACAAAAATCAATCAAACAAAATTCAAACCCTTAAGAAATACTTAATATTTGGAAAGGAAATCTAAGTAAAAGCAAACTAAATCGGTGTATTGATATAGTCCAAAAGGAGCGATATTGAATAACCACTGGTTCCATGTAACGTAAAAACACCATACAAACAAACAAAAGGAGCTATAAAAGCTGATAGCAACTTCAACTCAGCATTTTCATCCAAGGGAATTTCATAATATCCCTCCAACAAGTTATCTTGGAAACAAACTTGGCTTGCCCAATATTATCAAGTGCTAACTGATTTGCAAGAGGCAAGGGATAACTGTCAGCCACATATAGAATTCAGTTTCCTATAAACTGTACACATCCTAAATGAGCCATCTGGTTTCTTCACTAACACTCGGAGGACTGTAATGACCTGAAATGGGTTCCGCTAATCCATGCTGCAACAAATATTCAACTTCTTTCTTCAAAACATCTCGATGATATGGTGACAAATGATAAGCTCTCTGTTTACATGGTTTTCCATCGTCTCTTTATTTCACGCTTTGTCAGAATAATAAGCCTAGGTTCATCTGCAAAAATTTCTACGAAACTTCTAATCATTTCACTCACTTCACCCCCTTGCTCAAGACACTGACGGTTTAGTTTATTCTCCAAATTTTCCGAAATTGAAGAATATTCATTTCAACTTTCAGCTCCCAATTCATAGTCATTGTCGTCGTTTGTGGACAAAGTTTCCTGTGATACTGAAACTGCTTCAGTTATAGTCTCTGAGATTTATGGTTTCAAAAGGTTCCCATGAAATTCTTTCAATTTGTTTGTAAGGGGAAATCTTTTCACTGATAAGCACACTAAAACTTGCTGAACTACACCAAAACCTGTTACCTGAAGTCTTAGCATTATATCTCCTTTTCATTTGCTCTCGATTTACTTTCAGATTTTCCAAAGAAAATTCTCTAATCTCTCTTAACCGTTTGCTCAAGTTCTTCACATATTCTCCTTGGATTTCCTCTTAATTTTCTTCCCGATCTTGGATGGTCCTCTTAATTCTCGACCAAAAATCACCTCGTTAGGTGAACATCCTATTCTTTCTGGTTAAGCATTCCTAACTTCACACAACATTAAGGTTAAACCAACAGCATTCTCTTCCTTTTTCAGAATAATATTTTGTTAACATACTTTTCAATGTCAGGTGGAACTTTTCCAAGGATCCTTGACTCTGGATCATATAAAAGCAATTGATAACAGTTGCTTCAACCATAGGTTCGTCACATCCTGGAACAATTTTTTTATATGTAAAGTTCGTTCCTATATCACTTGTACAATTTCTGGTATTCCAAACTTAAGTCTCCACAAACTTCAGTGCTTACCTTGGCAGATATGCTTCTACCAGGGATCGCCTCAAGGTGTCTTGTCACAGGACACATTAAGGCTAACAGATATTAATTTCCCTTCTTTGTTTTCAGAAGCAGTCCAACCACATCTATAATCACCTTTCTAAAAGAGTTCTCCTCCAACTTCTATAGGCTGTAGAGGGCTTTCTGAATGGTTTCATTTGGTTTTCCAGCAACATCTTTGTGGAGTCCAGGGCCAGGAAAAATACTTCATAATCTTCTCAACATTCTTCCTGATTCCCATATGTCCAGACTCATGTGCTACTACCACCACTTGTTTCCTCAATGCTCAAACCCATCACCGAACCAGACCCAAAGAACAAATTTGCAATGTTCAGTTCACCACCTGCTAAAACAATGTCAAAACAGAAGATACAGCTGGCAGCACTGAAGAATGACTGCAACTTTTCTCAAGGTTGTACATATCATGTCAGGCTTGGGAGGGAGATCTTCACCAGTTCTTCAAACAAGAGAACCAGGGCCAACACCACCCTCCTTATCTCAAGGAGGAAAGATGAGGCTTGGCACAAAGGCTGACTTTCTAACATGTCTTTTTGAAGGCGATACTGATTTGCCCAAGGACTATACAGTAGATGTATTGCTAATACGTAGCTGGAGCTGCTGCTGTGTAGATGGTAAATCCTGGCACAGCTAAAACCTTCCAGGAGTATGCTGATACTGTGTCTATGTATCATCCCAGCGACAGAAGGCCAAGAGACTGGATATCATGGATATCATATGGGATGTCTATGTGGCAGAGTTTGAAAACTATGACATGGGAAAAGAGAGGCAAAGGAAAGAGGGGACGATTTGAGCCAGCCACCTTAACACCAAAGAACTGGAAGGACTTCTTGTCTAATGCTGAAAACAAAATGGAACTTTTTAGCTTCTTGAGCCAGCAAGTGATAAGAATGACTATGGATGATGGGAAAGAGGTGTATGCAACAAATGGAACTAGGGTGCTAAGTTCTCCTCCAGAGTGTGACAAGACAAGCCTGCCGCCATGTACCAGGCTTTTCCTTCATGCAGCAGACACAGTGAAGAAAGGGCACAAAAATGTTGTGATTAGGACAGTCAATACAGAGGTAGTTGTGCTGGCTGTTGCACACTTTATGAGCACACCAACATTGGCCAAGTAGTACATTCTCACCCCCCAGCAATATCTGCCACATTACATGTTTAGGTTTAGTGAGGGATGTGTTTAGGCTTAATGGGGAGTGTGTTTAAGTATTAGGGGGATGGCTTAGGTTTAGTGGGGGTGTGTTAAGGTTTAGTGTGGGGTGTGTTTAGGTTTAATGGCGGATGTACTTGGGTTTAGTGGGGGTGTTTCAGTTAATTGGAGGTGTATTTAGGTTTAGAGGGGGTTAAAAAGGACAGTCATCACAGTAATACCTGGATGAAAGGGACAGTTAGCACAGTAATACCTGGGGGATAGTCACTACAGTAATGTTTGGATAGAATACAGTCACACACAGTAATACCTGAATAAAATGGACAGTCACCACAATAATAATTGGATAAAGGGGACAGTCACCACAGTAATGCCTCAATAAAACGGACAGCCAGCACAGTAATACCTGGATAAAAGGGACAGTCGCCACAGTAATACCTCAATAAGATGGACAGTCAGCACAGTAATACCTCAATAAAATGGACAGTCAGCACAGTAATAACTGGATAAAAGGGACAGTCAGCACAGTAATACCTCGATAAAAGGGACAGTCAGCACAGTAATACCTGGATAAAAGGGACAGGCAGCACAGTAATACTTGGGGGACTGTCATCCCAGTAATGTCTGGATAGAATAGTCACCACAGTAATACCTGGATAACAGGGAGAGTCACCACAGTAATACCTGGACAAAAGAGACAATCACCACAGTATACCTAGGATAAAAGGGACAGTCAGCACAGTAATACCTGGATACAATGGAGAGGCAGAACAGTAATGCCTGGATAAATGGGACAGTCACTACAGTAATACCCAGAGTCCGTGACCACAGAAATGTCTTAAAAAGGAAAGTCATCACAGTGACACAGTGATACCTGGATAAAATGGACAGTAACCACAGCAATACCTGGATAAATGGGACAGTCAGCACAGTAATACCTGAATATATGGGACAGTCACCACAGTAATACCTGGGTAAAATTGATAGTCACCACAGCAATCCCCGGGTAAAAAGGAACATTTAGCACTGTAATACCTGATAAACGGAACAAGTAACACCCTAATACCTGGACAAATCGGACAGTAACCTCAGTAATGTTTGTATAAAATGGACAGTCAGCACGGTAATACCTGGATAAAAGGGGCAGGCAGCAAAGTGATCCAGGGAGTACAGAAATATTTGGATAACTGGGCCAGTAAACATAATACTACCTGGAGAAATGGCACATTCAGTACAATCATACCTGGATAAAAGGTACAGTCAACACTGTAATGACTGTCCCATGGATAAATGGGACAGTCACAACAGTAAAACCTGGATAAAGGGGACAGTCAGCCCAGTAATACCTGGGGGACAGTCACCACAGTAATACTTGGGGGACAGTCACTGCAGTAATACCTGAGGGGGACAGTCACCACAGTAATACCTGAGGGACAGTCACCACAGTAATGTCTTGATGAATAGTCGACACAGTAAGACCTGGATAAAAGGGACAGTCATCAAATTAATAGTGAATAAAAGGGGCAGTCATCACAGTAATACCTAGATAAATAGGACAGTCAACAGAGTAATGCCTGGATAAATGGGACAGTCTCCAAAGTAAGACCTGGATGAATGGGACAGTTACCACCGTAATACCTGGATGAATGGGGCAGTTACGACAGCAATACCTGGATAAATGGGACAGTTACCACAGTAATATCTGGATAAATGGTTAGGTCACCACAATAATACTTGGATAAATTGGCAGTCAGCACCACAATGCAGTTCTAAACAAAAACAAACTCTTATCAGAGCACAAACTCTGTCCGTGTTAATGTAAACAAAAACACTTAAAAAATTTTCGAGGACGGTGATAATAATATATACATTCATATCTCGGATATGGCGAATTTCCACAAAAAATGTTCAGTTTAATTACTGTTTATGCCAAATGCATCTATAATACTATAAGTAATATATAATGAGTTGGAACTA
Source organism: Macrobrachium nipponense (assembly GCF_015104395.2). NCBI lineage: Eukaryota > Metazoa > Arthropoda > Malacostraca > Decapoda > Palaemonidae > Macrobrachium > Macrobrachium nipponense. Next base: position 62,250,769 of record NC_087203.1, on the reverse strand, counting down.
TTGTTAAATAATACCATATATATATATATATATATATATATATATATATATATATATATATATATATATATATATATATATATATATATATATATATACTAGCTGGCGGACGGTGGGCAACTGTAGGCCTGCACTGTTTGAACCGTAATACTATCATTATTGTTCATTATAGAAGAAAAGTAAGAGCATACTTGGAATCCTCGTGAAAAGTTCTCTCACAATAATGTTTTCTTTTATTCTCTACAACTAACATTAAAGAAATCAGCATGTCTGGATATACGGCCGGATATTCGGATCAAAATGGCACCCAAATAAAAACCATCTACTAATATCGTTATTTTCCATTGCAGAACAAAAATAAGAGCATATTTGGAATACCCATAAAACGTTCTACAGAATAATGCTTTCTGTTTTCTTGACGAATAATAAAGAAGTTAGCATGGCTGGGCATCCGGATCAAAATGATACCCGTTGAAAGCCATCCCCTATAAAACCTACATATATGGCCCGACTTTGGTTCAATTCAGTCCTATAGTTTTGCCGTCTGTAGTAAACATACACAAATACATACATTCATACATACATGGTCCAACCGTCAGCTCTTGGCCATGTTTTACACCACCCAAAACCCCGCATTCTCATCGGGTCTCCCTTACCGTTTGATAGAATTTTGAGGTAAATTACAAGTTAATTACGGTCGACTGACAAAAAATAACGTTGAATTCCTGATAAACAACCAAAATGCTTTAGAAACAGTTAATCTCCAAGGAAATACCCGACGCAGCATTATTGCTTAGATCTACCCAATTGAAAATATTAACCCTGGAGGGCTTTTGAGTAAGAAAATAACGTCTATAACATCATACAAAACACTGCAAAATGTCTATGGAAACTTACAAATATAACAGATTATTTACTACATAATTTGATTTTTTTAAGAGAAAAATTTTCGGATTATTTACTACATATATTTCCTTTTTTACGAGAAAAATTAGCGGATTATTTACTACATATATTTGATTTTCTTACGAGAAAAATTGGCGGATTATTTATTACATATATTTAGCGCTGCCCTCTGAACAGCTGAATGCAAGCGAAGCATCAAAGTTCAGTTATGCAGTACTACATTTAAATGTAACATTTTTATGCGACACAGTAACTACTGAATTCGCAACGAGTTTTTAAGATTCCTATTATTGAGCAAATCAACAATAACTTCATTAACTACGCAATTCTTACTTCAAAATTCATTTGAACAACCTACCTTTTCTCCTTGGGCTCAACGAAAAGCGACAATTCCTCGCTGACTTAGCACGTGAAAGATTTTTACTTCATCACCCAACCGTCAGTAAAACACTTTCACAGCATTACCCAAAAGTAGCTTAATTTTTATTGTTCAATACACTTCCTATAGGTTAGCGTTATCGAAAAAAACGAACTCGAACTCGATTCCTGCATTCCAAACTTCTGCTTAATACAGTGCTCACACGCGATAAGGAACTTTTACCAAACTGAATACTTATTAAGCAAGTTCTTTCCAACACCCTCAATAAGGGCAGACAATCTTCAACGTCAAGGGGTAACAAGGCTAAAGGTAAACAGCCTCTTGTTTCGGTAGTTTGACGTACCAACGCCGAACCCTATAATTAAGCAGACTAGCCGCGATACGGGTTACTACTTACATACAATACATGAACTAATTAAAATTCAAATGAAAACAGTTTATGAGGAAGACATGCACTATATCTCATTCATATTTAAAAGGTGGTTTAGATAAATATTCTGTTGTCGTTTATTTACTTCACAACAACGCTTAAGGACAAACAAGGCGATGAAACAGTCAAAGTATTCGTACACCGTTTTTCTCTGCGTATTACGTGTTACGTATATAAAACTGTTTTACCTGCCTACTTTTACATTTCTATGTTTCTCCCACCTACTTTTCACAAATTCATCATAGCAAAACAAAATTTATCTATTCCAAACAATCTTATTAACCATAGCTAAAAATAATATAGAGCGGCATTTACTATCAACATTAAAGACAAAAGTTATTTACGCACATGAATTACATCCACAAAGCTGTATGACATTTTCAGATGTAAAAGTCACTAAGCTCCTTATGTTCCTTGTTCGTCCTTGGCAGGGAGCAGCGCCAAATACCAAGATAGCAGTAATTTCAGATATCTTGCAATCAACGAATTTTGGGAGTAGGTTATTAGTGTAACAATTCTAAATGCTCATAGGATAATAGTAAGTTAAAACGTTTCTGAAAAAATAAGCTAGTGAAAGTCCGTTAGAAGGAAATTACAGTTTCTACTGAAGAACCAGCAATATCTCTTGAATTCATGCTATGAAAATCCTTAGTAAACAAATGAAAATGGATGGGGGGGGGGGGGGGGCAAGGGAAAAAAATGGAAAAAGGTTTAAGTGTAACGGAAAGGCTCCCAACACAGTAAACCGAAGTTGGAGAGGGGTCCTGCCGATGTTGACAAACAATATAAAAGCAGTCTTATAAAATATCAGGCCGCCTGGTATCTCCGCTGCAAGGGAGATAAATAAATGAATACGCACACTCACATATACCGTCGCTACCAAGTCAAAGGTAGTAAAAACAAATTTGGCAGAGTTTTTCAAAAGAATGTAGTTTGTCTTACGTGTAATATAATTTAAAAAGTTCTACTCCTGCGCATGCTTAGGAGGGGTTGGAATAGATACGCCCTTTCGTCTTTTTACGAACAATTTTTCAATTTCAAAACACTGTAGTTACGCCTTAGTTCCTTTAATTCTGTTAAGAGAAGGATCTGAATTTACAGAATACATTAGTTATGCAAAAGATATGTTTTTTTTCTTATGAGGATCCCTTTCCTTACCCTTCACATTGTCGTAGAAGTCTTTATTTTGATTACTTTATCACTGAGTTTTTTTTTGTGGTTTTATTAGTTTGTTTGTTCATTCATGGCATTGAAATTGAATTAATTTTTACTACTTTTTTCAGAGATATTTTGGAAATGCTTTGGGGAACTTATTGCTTGGGTCAACATTTCAAGATACTAGAGAATAATATTTCAAAAGCTAATTCATACATACATACATACATATCGAATGAAGATGAATGAAGTCATTCTAATGTCCGGCCGAGATTCTATCTGATATCCTGGTATCAGAACGAGGTAACGAAAATTACCTGGCCACGAAGAAAGGTATAACTCTATTGCCGCTCTTACGTAACTACATATCTATGTTGAATCCCAATACATTTACTAAAGCTGGAATAGACCCAAGTTCGCCATTATTCATTTATCTTCATTTCTATCTACGCTTAGCAGTGACAAGTTAAGAGAGCATTGCAGCTGATATATACTACATTATAAATATATGCATAGTTGATGTCCTCCTTTCCAAACGGGAAAACGTCACTCAGTATTTAACTCCAATAGAGATAGGCACGATTTAAGCATCTTCACTTTTTATTTAATTTGTATTTAATTTTTCAGACTATTTAAGATTTTCACGATTTTTCACTTTTAAACTGTTATTATTACTGAGTTTTGTTGTAATTTGTAAATTTTGAATATTTTACAGCCCTGAGGATGAGACTTAACGTCTCGAAAATTTATGATTATTCTCTCTCTGTTTTGAAATCGTTAACAATTGAGCAGCTTGTGCCCCCATTAAATGGTTAGACCTCTTCTGCAGTTTTGTTTAAATATCATATATAATACACACACACACACACATTCACACACATACACACACACACACACACACACATATATATATATATATATATATATATATATATATATATATATATATATATATATATATATATATATATATATATATATATATGTGTGTGTGTGTGTGTGTGGGTGTGTGTGTGTGTGTGTATGTGTGTGTATTATATATGATATTTAAACAAAACTGCAGAAGAGGTCTACCCACACACAACCACACACACACACACACACACATATATATATATATATATATATATATATATATATATATATATATATATATATATATATATATATATATATATAATATATATATATATGAGTGTGTGTGTGTGTGTGTGTGTGTGTGTGTGTGTGTGTGTGTGTAAACCTCGGGGTCACAGTGAGAGTCAGTAATGCCGTTTTTACACATTTACAAGCTCTCTACATTTCCAATAGGTTGCGCAAGGCACTAACACAAAAGTTATCCAAATCATATTCCAGAGCAGAATGACTGGCCCCAAGAAGGCACGAGGTCGGCAAAACTGTTACTCTTCATATTCCCTAACTATCTTGAACGGAATAAAATCACTTGCACAGAGATGATACAATCAAGACCACCGAGATAGAATGACTGTTCGATGTGATGTCATGACGTGATGATGTCGACTGAGGTGGTCTGACTCGCTGAGGCTGGCGAGTGACTGGCGACTCACTTGACTCGATCTTCCTTCCCTTACGTCACTTGGACACAAGGTTTTTTTCCTGTTCCATTGTTTTATTTATGAACTGGAATATATAACTTATATGGCATAATGAGGTAGCGAGCCCTGGATACATCTTCTGTCCTTTACTGGACGAACTTACTGTGGTAAGCAGATAAACTCAGCAATAAGTTCACTGCAATAGGTACATACTAGCCTACCTATTTGACTTTTGTCTCTGGATGACTTTTGACTGCAATATAAATACAGTCATCTGCATTTTAGGTAGGAGTTGTGAGCAACAAGGGCAGGTGTAATATAAAGAAAGGCTGGTTTAGCCTACATTGAATTTTAGAAGGAAGTTGTGAGCAACAAGGGCAGGTGTAATATAAAGAAAGGCTGGTTTAGCCTACATTGAATTTTAGAAGGAATTCAGGTATTTCTACAGAAGCAATCCGCGGTGGCCTAGACTATGGCAATTGACGTTTTCCTATGTTATTTTACCCACTGAACAAGAATTTAAAGTAATATTTATTCGGACGACTGTAATTAACTCCCAAGGGCCAGTACTAAACATGGCGACTCGACCGCCGACCGAAATCGGCGGAAGAACACCAAAACCAATATGGCGGCGATACCCAAACAACAACAAACAAAGTAGGGAACGACTACATATCAGCGACGATTGATTTGTATGTGCTGTCAGTAAGGCCGTAGCGGAACGGCGCTTCGCGCCTTATCCGCATATCTAAAGATTCTTGGCAAGCACGGCATGTATGGCAAGAGGTAATGTTGCGCTGCACACGCTAGCCACAGGGGTTACAGTAAGGCTACTTACCGTGGCGGATCACACCTAAAGGCGTTCCTGTCAAAATTAATGCCAGAAGGTCCAGCCACTGCCTCTGCCATACATACAGGAAGACAAAATGCGGTTTTTTGCTTCATTATTCGAGTATTCAGTCAAACAAGGATACCAGTGGACACTGGACAAGTAACTTTATTACTCCGCTGAAATGCTAGTGAAACTTAGTTTTCGACTAAAGTCGTTCGTAATTGGTTATGAAACCCATGACGTCATAACGATGTCACACCTCTCAGCCAATAATGAGTAACTGGAACTGCTTTTGTTTGCGTAAGAAAGTAAGTTAGAGGGCTCATTAAAAGTAAACATTACCGTAGAGGAAACACCTCTCCCGACTTAGAAAAAATTTGAGGTAAAAACTTATTAAGCTCATTTAATTCCACCCCGTTCAATCTCTCATATAATAACTATACTTTTTATATTGCTTTTCACATGCTCTTTCATTGTAGGTGATTATTTATTTTAATATCCAGTGCGGAGTGCTTCTGAAATATTACCTTTAGTACTGGCCCATGGGGGTTAATTACAGTCGTCCGAATAAATATTACTTAAAATTCTTGTTCAGGAGGTAAAACTGCATAGAAAAACCGCAACTGCCATAGTCTGGGCCGCCGCGGATAGGTACACTAGATCTACCGGAATTTATGTCAACCAATACTTAGCAGAGTCGAATATAGGCTAGCATAAGTCAAAGAACTCCCAGTGTAGCCTATACCAAACAACACCCAGTGTTAGCCTATGCCAAATAACACCCTGTGTAGCCTATGCCAAACAACACCCAGTGTAGCCTGTGTCCAACAACACCCAGTGTAGCCTGTGTCCAACAACACCCAGTGTAGCCTGTGTCCAACAACAGCCTGTAAACCCACCCTTACCTGTTGCCACAACAGAGTAGCCTATGTCAAACAACTCCCAGTTCTGGACTTAAAGCTTTGGAAAAGGCAATTTAAATGTCATAATAGGCAAGACTAATAATGGTAGCAGTAGTCAGGTAAGGCAAGCAGCATATAAAAAGAGTTACCAACAGGCAAAAAAAGGGGCAAACCTATCAAACAAGAAAACATAACAAAGGTAAACCTATGTTCTGCAAGTGCAGAGAAACCCCAGAAGAAATTTGGCAAAGCATGCTGTAGCCTATATGTGGTAAAGAGCATTATTGCAATGTTTGGGGCAAGGGCCTGGGTCAGGTAAGAAGGTTGCAAACATGATACCTAACTGTGTGATAGAACCTTCAGACAAGGCACTCGGATTTACATTAGCACACACATAGAAGTTATAGGTTCATCACAACTTGAGTACAGTATAGTGATGGAGAAATAGGCAAGTTACCGTTGACCGTAGTATAAGGTAAGGGACAAACCTTTTGGGCCTAGATGGGTTAAGGTGCATAAAATTAGACTGCCATAGTATTCTAAGGGTTACAGATTCAAAACAGGAGCCTACATTAGAAATTTCAATAACCTATCCTAACCTATCCTCATTGCATTACTAGGTTTTTTAGTGATCATTTATACACGTAAAATATTAAAAGACCATGTTTCTTCTTCCACAGGTAAAACTTGAGTACAGATTAATGAAATATCATACTGTATGCCACAATGCCCTACCTACAGTTAAGGCTAACTGCACAGTACATGCATTTTTCATGTCACTGAGTATGTCACTGGAGATTTCAAGATTCCTACGAATATCATTAAGCAGATATTCAATAAATCCAGAGAGCTGATACTCCTGAATGTATTTCTAACACTGCAATAGCATTGCTGTCATTCAAACACTACCTGTGTTGAAGTTCATATTTAAATAGCTGTAGTTAATGACTGAATAAATTTGATTATTCATCAGAGCTGGTAATATTGTGTTCTTGTTATATAGTAGTTCCCCTTAAAGTTACTGTACCATCAGGAGAGTGTTTTCCCAAACAAGTCTGCTCAACTTCAGAACAAAATGACCCAAATTTTCTGATGTACATTAAGAGCAAATGTAAATCATTAGTACCCAGTGAGAAAATAGGGATACTGATGGTGGCTGAAACTCACTTAAAACCATATTTTTGTTATAAAGGCAGAACTATTGCCGGTTCAGCCTTTAACAGTAGTGAAGTTGCAACAAGTGCATTTGATTTTATGGTGAACAGGTAAAGTCTATATTAAAATAAGTTATACAAATTAACACTAAAAGCATAAAAGCTGATGTTCTGCACTGCTCACTGAAGAAAGTAATTGTGGGCTTAGAAAAAATAGTTTTCACCGTGTTTTGCATTGTAACATCATAATTTTATCATTAGGAAAGCAATGTCATATTTTGCTAGCACTCCACAACTGTCTATGTATAGTGTATCTCCACCCATCTCAGAGGAACAAAACCCTTTTTCGTGTATGTTTCAGTAAATTTGCTAAAATGTATCAGGAATAATTGGCTTGGCCAGAAAGTTATAAATAAAACAATGCAGTTCCCTCAGTTCTCCTTTTTTTATGTAAATAATTTGGGAAACGAAATTCATTATGCAATTTCAGCCCTTTGAAAAACTTCTTGATATAGATTTTTACTCTTTGAACTTTCATATAAACTGTCATTAAAAGCGTTATCTCCCTACACCTCTGAGAAACAAAATGTTCATTTAGTTTTACAAATATTCAATGAGTATCTCATTCAAGCTTTACTAACTCTTGGAAAAAAATCACTGTGCCTTTTTATTCAGGATGCAGAATGTCAAAATTTTACATGTGGGCAATCATGAATGTAAA
>NC_087203.1:62237734-62240234 GCF_015104395.2 Macrobrachium nipponense | reverse complement strand
GGCAAAAATATATACATATGCATCTTATTCCACAAAACTTCAAGAGTTGCTTTCATGAATGCCTACAAGAATTACTATTATGAGTACCTAAGGAGAAGAAATGAAGAAGGTCATGACGTTTATGGGTTATTCTCGCCATTATGAAGTGTGCTCAGATAAATAGAGAAAATACCAGAAAATACTATGTCGTGTCGCGTTCTTTCTAGATAAACATCACTAGAGATAACCAGATAAGTAGTATATGTATATGTGAAAGGCCTAAATAAATTCATGTGAAAGGTAGTTGGCTGCACGGGACGGCCTGATCAATTTCGATGCTTAAGTCGAACCTACAAGTTCCCATACATAAGGTCAATCAATTATTTGTTTGAATTAGATAGTCCGATAAACTGTCATTATATCGATATGTTTTTATTCCTGAACTAGCTGAAGCTAGTAGGCAAATTGGTGGTTAAAAAGCGGGGGAAAAACATGGGCCAGTGGACATTTACGTACGTAGTCTCATCGGATTATAACTCGGACATTTTGGGTGTAATCAGGTTACAGAATGGAAGTCAGACATCGTGGTTTCAATGGAGCGACAATTGCTTCAAGGTATGTCCTTATTATTCAGAGGGGAAGATAACGCAATATTTGTTAGGTGGGCTGAAGCACTGCTGACGAAGCTTTTGTGTAGTTTCATGAAGCGATACCAAGCTCTTTACGTTTTATGCGTTGGGTTTTCTTCCTCGATTCAGTAACTATGATGAAGAATTCTGTATTGAAACGTCACTCGGTAAATTTAAATTTTAAATGGATGGATATATATATATATATATATATATATATATATATATATATATATATATATTATATATATATATATATATATATATATATATATATATATATATATATATATATACACTATCTATCTATCTATCTATCTATCTATCTATCTCTATCTATCTATATCTATATATATATATATATATATATATATATATATAGATATATATATATTATATATATATAATATATATATATATATATATATATATATATATATATATATATATATGCAAGTTTTCCCCCTTTGACTTTTAAGTATCATTTTGATCTCACTCTGCCCACAGGTTCCTATAGTGGAGACTGACAGCGGAACATGAAGTCGCCATCGCGGGTAGTTTAAAATTTATGCCCAACGTCATATTCCCATTTGACCTTTAACCTGTAAGTACAACTTCAATAGATGGGTATACCATACAAATTATTTTAGTGACTACCATCACCTATAGATGATATATTTGAAGTCTGAAGTCGTTATCTGCAAATTTATTACCTAAATCGTTAGCAGACGAACGGATGCTTTCAAGGTCGCACAATCTACTAATTCTATTTTGCTAACAGTAATTATATAAGCTAATAAATAACTCTACATCACTCTATATGCTGGTATATTATGGAAAAAGAGCATACTAATAGCAAGCAGTTTTTAAAACAAGAATTTCTGTCGATTAAACGAAAGTATAAATACCTAAACATGAGATCCATATTCATTTCAGTAAGTGGTTTAACCAGATAAATCTCGACGCGAGAGATCTGACCAATTGGACACGCATGATAAGAGTTGCAAATCCAGGCATTTGTTTACAAGCGATGTACCGAAAAAAATGAAAATATCCGCTTCAGTGTCAAGGGAAGCCATGCAGTTTTGCTCGACTGGCTGTGAATGACAAATTATACGACAGAGATAAAAACTGTTGAAATGGACCCACTAATGGAAGCTTGAAATTGCATACGGAAATAAGGTAATACACAGTCTAGTACAACCTGTATATGGTCATGAATAATGGCATGACAAGAAAACTTCGCCTAAAGGACTTTGTCGATTTGGGAATAAATCTTTAAAATGAACCTTTGGAATTAGATGGCAGGATTGAATTAATAATAAAGCCATAAGGAAAAGACTGAAGTTCAATATCGAGATAATGACGAAGGGAAGATGAGGACGACTTGATGTGGGAGAACAGTAACGTGCTAATATCAGCTGGATTCATGAGGGTCCCAGGAGTTAGAAGATCCAGACCCACTTGGATGAAAACTAAGGGACGGTATGCTGGAGATGAATGCAGACTAGTGGAAAATGAAGCACGTGAATTACACGAGTGGTGGAATTTCACAGCTGACCTTTACATCACGGCGTTAGAGGCAATGATGATGATGATGAAGACGAATGGATGAGGTTTGTTTTAGCCTAGACTGATACTGATCCAGTGACGGGCAGATATTTGGAATGAAAACGTGCACTCGTTCAGAGTGAGATGCAGCCAAAGTTTATGGCGAACTCCTGCAGAGGTTCAGAGTTAAACTGAGCAGGATATTTACAAATGTGATCAAGCTCAGACTGAAACAGTATACAAGTTCACTGAACTTAAGTAACAGTTCCAAGTTCAGTATTAACTAATATGTGCCCAAATAGGAATAATAATGAACTGTTTTTTAAATTCAAAAGCTTATT
>NC_087203.1:62212734-62230234 GCF_015104395.2 Macrobrachium nipponense | reverse complement strand
GCACAGGAACAATTGCTCTTCTCCAAAAGCAACACCTTACACACCATGCTCAGACACACTTAAAAACATTTCCCTTGAAATTTAGGTGGTTTATATTCTTCAGCTATTGATTGCTCTCTTTGCATACTCAACAGTCAATTCAACGCACATTCTCAAATTTCTACCATTCACAGCCAACACTTCATAGGATTGTGTAGGGCCTTGTGCAAACCAAAAAGTTATAAATTCGCAACTCCACCAAATTAAGATACAATTCAGCTATCCCCTTTTCCCTTAAGGGAAGTATATTTAAGAAAAATATACATTCTTTTCTATCGAGTTGCATATAACAATAAAATTTTATGAATAAATGTATGGGTCTGCTAAAAACAAAATACTTTCTGCCCTATAATACGCATTGCTGAATCATCGAAGCAAACACGACGACCGGCAGTTTAAAGGATATCAGCGTAATTACGGAATATCACTATTAACTACCTTTATTACCACTGGCTAATTCCGTCGTATCTCTAGTAAAACCGTCGCCATGACGTCTCTCTCTCTCTCTCTCTCTCTCTCTCTCTCTCTCTCTCTCTCTCTCTCTCAAGCTAAGTATCACCGACAGGATTTTCAGGAATACTGTAACGAACGAGAGATCACTTTAAATTTCGCTTGATTATTGGAAATACTTTTTGAAATTATATCTGTTAACAACTTATCGGATCGACCCAATAACAGTAAGTGAGAGAGAGAGAGAGAGAGAGAGAGAGAGAGAGAGAGAGAGAGAGAGAGGCAACGAAACACACACACGTATTCTGCAACGTTGACATATTTTTGAGGCAGCAGCTAAGGAATGAAAGTGGCAGGGTTTATAATGTCTGGCTTACGTATTTTTATGAATGCTTATTTGTAAATACCAGAGCAATTCATTAGCGTTATTTATAACAGCATAAAGTTATTAAGGAAGTGACAGAAAATAACAAAGACGATTATGGCGTTATCAACCTAGGTCTCGCTTCTAATCATCATCTACTTGCTCAACATTATATTCTGCAATTTTTGAGCAAGTCGTGAGTGACCAGAATGTTAGAAAAAAAGAAAAAAAAACATTATCCCGGTAATTCTTAGACTGTTTAACATGTAATGTAAAAGAAATTTTTAAATGTAAAACTCACACACTTATGCAAAATGTTTAACTTAATTAATTTTGAAGGTCATAAGGCTAAAGAGACAAACTTATTCATATACATATTTCTGATGATAAATTACATATCTATACCATATTCTTTTTGAAATTCATCATAAGAAAAAGTGATACACACACATACGTAATACGCACATGCATATACATATATGTATACACATATCTATACACACACACACACACACACACACACACACACACACACATATATATATATATATATATATAATATATATATATATATATATATAATATTATATATATATATATATAATCAGTTTCTTTACGATAAAGCACGCAAAGATCATCTTACTGTTTATTCAGAACAGTAAAATATAAACTTTCTTGGCTTGGCACCATGTTTACACAGATTTCATTCTGATAAAGGTTCACTGAAATCACGACGATGATTAGCAGAAACTAACCTTTAACGGTTGACAAGTAGACAGCGATTGGCAGTTCCTTCATCAATCCCGGAATATCACCTGTCGGGAGAAACACACTACCTTAAAAGCGATCACTCAAGAATATTTGTTGGGAGAAAAATGCACTACGTAAAAATTCGTCTGTTAAGAACAGTAAAATACAGGAAGAAAAATACACTGTATGAAAAATGCTCAATGATAACATTTCTTACTTCAGAATTATAGCTTGTTCAGAAAAACGCTACAATTAAATTCGTACTTTAAGAAATATTTTTTGGAAGAAAAATAGACTACGTTAAAATTTGTTTCTTGAAAATATTAAATATAGAGAGAAATATACAATGAGGAAAATGCACAATAATTAAATTTGCTTCTCGAGAGAAATTATTTGTTATAAAAAAACGACCCTATGTTAAAACTTGCTACTTAAGGAATATCATCAGTTGGAAGAAAACGCACTTTAGTGAACAAAAGTAACCTTTTTAAAGAGAAAAGTGTTACTGGTAGGAAATATCCTGAACAGATATAAAATCATGATTTCTGCATGTCAGTAATACCAGAGATCCTACCGAGAATCATTATCTTTTAAGAATTATGAACAGCAGGGTTGCTGTAAATTCTAAAGGGAGGCAGATGGGACTTGGAGGTAAAAATATTTAATTACCAATCAGTAGAAAGAGTAAACACATGACAAGAGGAACGTATTCTGCAATAGGAACAAGGCAAAGTAGGCGTCTGTCTGTACTATACGAATGTATTTCTTTACACGGAGGAAAAAAAAGGTGCATCTATCAATCTTCGTTGAATGTATCCTCTATAGCGAAGAAAACCAAAATGGTTGCTAATTAATTATGCCACAATTTGTCATCTGTCATGGGAAATATAATCCAAGTATCCTCTGAAAGCAGAGAGCACCGGAAGTAGACCTTTATCAAATTTAATAAAAAACGGCTGACAGCCAATTTCCTCGTGAAATCTACTCATTTCGGAGACAACCAAAATAATGAAAAAACGATTGAAAGTCAACCCGGTAGGTAAGAAACCTTCGTTACTGAGGAGAGGTGACTACATCTCAATGGAATTGGAATGTAGGAATTAGGCAGATGCCAAAAACTTCGACCTATGAGATCATTCAACATTGAAAGGAAAATAAAGAATAAAGGATGTTGTAAAGGTATAACAGGAGGAAAACCTCGCAGTTGCACTGCGAAACAATTATTCGGAGAGGGTGAAGGTAGGACAAAAGAAAGAGCATAAGAACGGAAGCAAAGTAAGAGGAGTCGAAGGAGTTGCACCTAAATACCAAAGGGACACTGCAAGGTACCTAAGTATTACCCAAAATGCACCGCGTGATGTGCAATGATGGCACTATCCCCCTACGAATGACTCTCATAGAGAAGATACCATAGAGGATGAAACCATGACACCCCCTACGGGGTCACTCTCAGAGAGAAGTATCCTATAGAGGAAGAAACCATGAACCCTCTACGGGGTCACTCTCAGAGAGAAATTTATCCATAGAGAAGAAACCCTCTATCTCTCGGGGTCACTCTCAGAGAGAAGTTATCCTTATAGAAGGAAAGAAAAGAAAACCATGAAACCCTTAACGGGTTTGCGGGTCACTCTCAGAGAGAAGTATCCTATAGAGGAAGAAACCATGACCATATTACGGGGTCACTCTCAGAGAGAAGTATCCTATAGAGGAAGAAACCATGACCCCCCACTTCGGGGTCACTCTCATGGAGAAGTATCCTATATGGGAAGAAACCATGACCCCCCCCTACGGGATCACTCTCATAGAGAAGTATCCTATAGGGGATGATACCATGAACCCCCAATGGTGTCCCTCTCATAGATAAGAATCCTTAGGGGAAGAAACCATGACCCCCCTATGGTGTCACTCTCATAGAATAATCCTAAGAAGAATCCTAACCATGACCCCCCTAACGGTGCACTCTCATAGAGAAGAATCCTAATGGGGAAGAACCATGACCTACAGTGTCACTCTTATAGATAAGAATCCTTAGGGGAAGAAACCATGACCCCCTACGGTGTCACTCTCATAGATAAGAATCCTTAGGGGAAGAAACCATGACCCCCCTACGGTGTCACTCTCATAGAGAAGAATCCTATGGGAAGAAACCATGACCCCCCTACGGTGTCACTCTCATAGAGAAGTATCCTATAGGGGAAGAAACCATGACCCCCCAACGGTGTCACTCTCATAGAGAAGTATCCTATAGGGGAAGAACCATGACCCCCCCTTACGGGGTCACACTCATAAAGAAGTATCCTATAGAGCAAGAAACCATGACCCCCCTACGGGGTCACACTCAGAGAAGTATCCTATAGGGGAAGAAACCATGAACCCCCCTACGGGGTCATTCTCATAGAGAAGTAACCTATATGGGAAAAAACCATGACCCCCCCCCTACGGGGTCATTCTCATAGAGAAGTACCCTATAGGGGAAGAAACCATGCCCTCCTAGGGAGTCACTCTATTAGATAAGAATCCTATATGGGAAGAAACCATTACCCCCCCTACGGTGTCACTCTCATAGAGAAGTATCCTATATGGGAAGAAACCTTGAGCCTACCTACGGTGTCACTCTCATAGAGATGTTATCCTATATAAATATAAATAGAAAGAAACCATGACCACCCCTACGGGGTCACTCTTATAGAGAAGTATCCTATAGGGGAAGAAACCATGACCCCCCTATGGTGTCACTCTCATAGAGAAGTATCCTATAGGGGAAGAAACCATGAACCCCCATACGGTGTCACTCTCATAGAGATGTATCCTATAGGGGAAGAAACCATGACCCCCCATACGGTGTCACTCTCATGGAGAAGAATCCTATAGGGGAAGAAACCATGACCCCCTACGGTGTCACACTCATAGAGAAGTATCCTATTGAGGAAGAAACCATGACCTCCCTACGGGGTCACTCTCAAAGAGATGTATCCTTTATAGGAAGAAACCATGATGGCTTCTAGTTAGTTCCATAAATTAATTAAACAACTGTGCATCAGTCATTCCCACAAAGGAAAATCACATTCTTCCGTAAATCCAAGAGAGTTCTTCATGTCTTGTAGTTTCGTTTAACAGCTAAAGAACTCTCAAAATCTGACAGGAAACAAAGTACAAATTACCAACAGTGACAAGACATGTATGGTTAAACAATCTTTACTTGACACTCTACTATAATATATATATATATATATATATATATATATATATATATATATATATATATATAATATATATATATATATATACAGACCTTCTTGTATTGTTCTTTTCTCGTATTATGTCAGTATCTGCTCAGTAAAGGACTTTAATGTCGAAAGATCTTGCAGACCTCCTTCGTGGCATTTAATCTTATTTATGGATTTATCACGTTCCTAACTTTCGTGATTCAGTTATACATATATATATATACATATATATATATATATATAATATATATATTATATATATATATATATATATATATATATAATATATATATATATATATATATATATATAGGTATAAATATATATATATATATATATATATAAATATATATATATATATATATATATATATATATATATATATGTATGTTTGTATATATATATATATATATATA
This sequence comes from Macrobrachium nipponense, assembly GCF_015104395.2. NCBI lineage: Eukaryota > Metazoa > Arthropoda > Malacostraca > Decapoda > Palaemonidae > Macrobrachium > Macrobrachium nipponense. Next base: position 62,224,988 of record NC_087203.1, on the reverse strand, counting down.
TATATATATATATATATATATATATATATATATATATATATAAATAAAAAAGCCTAACATTTTCCATAAAAAAGGAATGCCTCCGGAAGCAGAGAAAAATGGCTAAAATAAAATTAACGAAAAAGAAAAATCCCGCCGCTGTGAACTCACACCGAATTTTTATGAAGTTCTATAAGGCAGGAAGGTTTAAAATTGAATAACTCGACGTTTGCAGACGGAGATAAAGTAATGGAGGGCGAAAGTTTTCGGACCCATTCCTATCCATCTACAAAAGGGTTGCACTGATCCACTTACATTACACATCACCGTACTTCCTATATTTATTGCTTCTCTCTCTCTCTCAGTCTGCCACAAACACACACACACATCTATCTATCTATCTATATATATGTATATATATATATATATATATATATATATATATATATAATGAGACTTTTAAATTTGACCTAGTCAACAAGAACGCTAAGATCGTATCCGCTTTGTAACTATGTATACAATCCAGATGAAAGGCTGAATATATCTGAGGAGTTGCTCATAAATAGTCACAAAATGGGCAGAGCATGACACGGGGTTACTCAATCCATTGGCCTTGGTATTTAAATAGAACCAGATACGAAGAATGTTTCGCTACAAAGCTTCTTTGGCCATTATTCGGGAGCCGCTCAAGTAGAGGCCGGAGTATTTCCAACTTGAACCGTTTACCTTGCAAAGTCCACAACCGCTGCCGACTGCCAGAGGGAAGAACCAACGACAGTGGCGAAGCTGGAGCTTCCCGAGATGCTGAATCATAATAACGATGTCGTAAACAAAAATACCTCACACGAACTTAAACCCCTGGAAGGAAACAGTATCAAGAAAATGGAGGACAGAGGCGTTATGGACGACGGGGCGATAACAATAACGAAGCTCTGGGAAAGTAATGACGTTCATAAACACATTCAAGTGTCCTTACAGAATCCCCGTAATATAGCTAAAACAGACACATGATAACCATGGTTTCATATTCTCTCATTTCCTTCCCTAATTAAATAGAGACCTTCCCTTCCAGCGTCTTATTAAAGGAAAGGAGCTGCCCTCCATTGGTTCATTTGAATTTTGAATTTGAATTTGTTTCCGTTGATTAAGGTGACAATGGCTCCCCTACCCAGCCGCCTCCTTCCTTACACGTCCTTCCTTCCTTCCAATGGCCCTCACCCCTCTGTCCCTCCCTCCCTCCCTCCCGCCTTTCCCGCGTTGTCATTGGTGGAAGCCCTCCTAAGTGACCAATCATCGTCTTCCATTTACTGGCTATTTCATAAGGAATGGTGATGACATCCCAATGGAATTTAACCTTTAAAATTTCAATTTTCTCGACGGGCAATTACGTCATTCGAAGTCTTTTGAAGTTGTTAGGCCTATGTTGCTACGTACTACTACTCTGTCACTCGCGTATTCTCTGAATTACTTAGTGTCCATTTAACCGTAGACAAGCGGAATGCCAAAGTTAAAAATCATTCGTAATCAAGTCTACCGGAATAAGTTCCCTGCTGTAATTTGATATTTGAGGAAGGAAAAGAGTTGAGGATATATATCGATTATATACCACTCGCGCTTACTGCACGTAGTACGGACATCCAACCAATGGTGCGGCTAATTCTGTGGCACTGAATGGGGAGATTCATATATTACCGAGGAAGAGGAAATATTTTTTCTCGTTAAAAATAAAACAAACAAAAAAGCACCTAACGGAAAATAGAAAACTCGTACTATTTCAAAAGTGTCAATGTAATAGCAACGTGGGGAATAGGCCCTAATTAACACTGAAGGATTATACCTGTTCCTATTATGACATATTTATGATTTTTGACGATATCTTTATCTATCCTCACAATAAGTAGGCACTCAACTCCGCTGAAACATTCTTTATATGATAATGGGTTGAACTGAATATAGAATTTAGACTAAAGGCCAAGTACTGGGACATATGAGGTCATTCAGCGGTGAAGCAGAAATTGACAGTAAAAGGTTTGAAAGGTGTAACAGGAAGAAAACATCGCAACTGCACGATGAATCAATTGTTAGGAGAGGGTGGACAGTAAGGTGGAAGAAAGGCAATATGAAGGAGGTACAGTAAAACGAACGAAAAGGGTTGCAGCTAGGGGCCGAAGGTACGCTGCAAAGAACTTTAAGTAATGCCTATAGTGCACCGCATGAGGTGTACTGACGGCACTATCCACCTACGGGTTTTATATGATAATGGGATTTTAGCCTTGTTGCTCGAAACTGTTGACGACGCATTAAAAAAAAAAAACAATCAACACTCGATGGAAACATTACATATTACACTCGTGATTTGTATAATACGGGGATAGTATTATACTATAGTAACTATACCTAAGACAATTATTCGTGTAGTTTTTCCATAATAAATAATAAGCGAACTAATAAGAATGCCTAAAAATATATGCTGCTCACTATATATCAAATACTTGATCACATTTAGATGGAAAAAATTGTAACGCTGGAAAGAGATATTTTATATAAAAAAAAATGAAGTGGTATAGCGACTTGGCTGTTGTGCATCGAATACATTGCAAATGTTCCTTTTCAATATTGAAAAAGGATATATATATACATTTATATATATATTATTATATATATATATATATATATATATATATATATATATATTATATATATATATATATATATCCGTATATATAATATATTATATATACATAATTTGAAAATTATAGCTAATATATATATATAACATATATATATATATATATATATATATATATATATATATATATATATATATATTGTATATAATTTTTTTTCGAACGTCACATAAAGTAAACCAATTGTTTCCAGAGATATCATGCAAATTTACATATTTTAACGTTAATTTCAGTATCATTATGGTTAAGAAGTGACTGGCTTAATATTATGTACATGTTCTCTAATAATTTATACTCCTTACATGGCCAAGTTATGTAGCACAGCCCAACCTACTATAAGATGCCGTAGCATATGGAAAAAGCTAACTATAGCTTAATTTTACCTGCCCAGTGAGGTGATTAACAGCTTTCCTAGGGCTGGCTCGAAGGATTAGATATTTTTTACGTGGCTAGGAACCAATTGGATTCGTAGCAACAGGACCTATAGCTTATTGTGGGATCCGAAGCGCGTTATATCGAGAAATAAATTTCTATCACCAGAAATAAATTCCTCTGATTCCGCGTTGGCCGAGCGAAGAATCGAAATTCGGACAACTAGATTGGTAGGCGAGCGCGAAAACCACCCGTCCAACTAGGATTCATAGCATATGGAATAACTGATTTTGCGGAAGAGCCAAATCAGTCTCAGGTAATCACGAGATAATCAATTCCCAGTTTACAGGAAATAACTTTGATTTAGAATGAGTAATTTTGACTGTGACTTCTGGTTACCTCGGTGAACCTCCAGAGGAGGACTCCTGGGATGATAGAATGAGCGACCTAGTTGGCTAATTAGGGGAGTTTCTTAACGCAACTGTCGAAAATGCCATTTCATATTACGAACAGGCCAATGGCCATTAACTCCTCACAGTAGGGCCGATAACGGTTCTCAATGCTAGTCTTGTGATCACGTTGGAACAGCTGGAGATTGTAGGGGACGCCTTTACTGGGATGGCGGGGTGTACCTACCTCCCTTCATCATTATTTAAACTGCCTTTGGGAAAAGTTAACGCCATTCGGTAAATGAAGACAATTGCCCAAGTTCCCCTCGATAGTTCTCCTCGGAGGGGCTCAAAAATGGGAAAATAATTGCTCTTGTATCACTCGTGGGTAAAATCATATCGAGTAGATTTCAGATTAGAAAGAGGGAATGCGCTCTTGTTGAGATGGCGGCAACAAGAGACGAAAGAAAAAAACGCAAATAAAAGACACTTTTTTTTCGACGACTAAATATTCATTTATTAAGACACACTTATTCCCTTCTATCGAATTCACTGGGCCGTGGGAATACTTTGCTATCGAAAGGATTTTTTTGTACGAGAGAACACTCTACGCTGTTGGTCTCGAGAATACTTCCATTGAAAGTTGTCTCGCCTGCCGGTATATTAACACAATATTTTGTATGTATATGTATATTAACACAATTTGTTGTATTTGTTAGCTTCCAATAAAATTTTAGACTACTAAGAAATCCGAAGACGATACATAAACAATGCATTACCTCTGATGACGTTAGAGGCTATAAATTATGCATTCAGGACGCTCAAGTAAAACATTATAATAAAAATACTTTACTATGACAATATCGCAAGGTGACTAAGAAGCAACTTGACAAGTATCTCAGCATGTCGCAACGCTATCACTTCCACACACCAATGATTGTTGTTGTTCTCCGATGCTGTTGTTATATTTGTTGTTGTTTCTCACATGAATAATAATGGATCTTGTGTCTGGAGTGCTATGCAATCTCAGCAAGCTTGCAAACACTAACTGCTCGCTATAGGAAACAAAATTTCTTAAATACAGAGAGAGAGAGAGAGAGAGAGAGAGAGAGAGAGAGAGAGAGAGAGAGAGAGAGAGAGAGAGGAATCAGTCACAAGGGACGTTTGGTAAAGAAAAAGTATGTCACATATCGTTACGGATTTTCTTTTAATTTAGAAATAATATTAATACTAAACATGGTCTAGGACAGAATCTAATTGGTCCAAAAATCAAACACACGGCAATGTTATAAAAATCCGCACAAAAAGTCTGCCAAATATTTCGGAGCAAATGCTGCCAATTACAGCAATTCACGGAATGGCACCTGAAAATCTCCAAACTTTCACCGGGAAACAAAGCTACAATGTTACCATGAAGGGAAAAATGGAGTAGAAGCCATTTTTACACTTAGATGGTCAAACGGGCAAAGCAAATTGCGCTGGTTGTTGACGATTCATTTCTGCGAATGTCACGAATCATCTACTCTTTAACAAATACCTGTACTATACATTCACTCGCTATTCGTCTGGATAATTGGGAAAATGTTCTTGCATGTAAATACACACACGCTCACTTACATCCTACGAAATTCAGTCTCCATTTTTTTTTTACAAGTGAATGTACTGTACGGCATCTGTAATAGAATCACTATTTCTGCAGTTTAATATGTATGAAAAGAACTGTCTATACGCACCTGCACATGGCGACGAATTTGAAGATAAACTAAAGTGAGTTTGGCGCTTCTTCAATTCCATATTATTAAAAAAAAAAAAAAAAAAAAATATAAGCTAACATAAGTTCGCTCAGTATATTAATAAAATTGGGGCATTGACGGTATGTTCCATATAATGTCAATCTCAAAACCTTTGCGCTACAAAAAATATGACGCTAATTTTCAAATTCCTTTCTAACGCAAAGTTTCCTTTGTACGAAATTTTGAAAAGAACATTTTTGGACCAAGAGGTCTTAGGATTGTAAGACAAATATACCCTTACTAAAGAAATAATTTCCATTTCAATATACCACTCTTTTCGAAACTGCAATAAAGGTGCTCATTTTTTTTTTTTTTTTTTTTTTTTTTTTTTGCAAAGCAGACTTCTAAAGCTGCCTTGTAAAGATGTGAAAACCTACTGAAACTTGCAACACACGTTACGACACCAGAGTGAGCAGCAATGGATGGGAACGAGGTCAGAGAGTGATACTGTTTCAGAGTGAAGTAAAAATGCGTTAAATTTTTTATTTACTAAAATAATTTTGTTACTCTTTTTTTTTCGAAGTCATTCAGAATAATAATGAAAAAATATATTAATAAATGAATTGATGGAGCATTTTCAAATTCGAACAAACTCGTGCCAGATTTAGTCATTTTTCTTAATTAAAAGAAAAATGGTTAATGCAAAATGTATTCCATTCATAATGAAGAAAAAAAACCGTCCTTGGCTAATTTCATCTGCCAATTTGTGATAAAAAAAAGATCTTTTAATTTTTCCCAGTTCAGGAACACAAGAAAAAATATAATTACAAACACACGGTCAATTCTGCTACCTTTGGTAACTAAATCTGTGAAAAATCAATGCGGAGTTTTATAATTAGAATATAATTTCATGGAAACTTTCATTGCATTTTGCTGTACCTGTGAAATAGAAAAAATAATATAGACAAGTTAAAAAAAATCCAAGTAATTTTGTCTGTTAAATCATTACTAGAAAACGCCGAAGCAAATATTGGAGTACTGACAATAATTGCATGTAGCCGTGAATAAAAAAAAATGTAACATAATTAAATCGAGCAACTGTAAGTAAATGTGAATATTTTAAATTAGCAGTTAACTACATACGTAATTTTCAAAATGTAGCAGTGAAATATAAAATACTTTTGTAAACTCCACGGAAAAATTACAATTAATGGTAACTCTCGGATTAAAAACGTAATAATAGTGTGGCAAATCGGTCTGCCCTGGTCTGTCTTTGTCGACTGCGCTTCCTTTTTTTTATTGCATTCTTTCTTCTTTTTGTTTTTTGTTTTTTTAAGCGTATTCAGCCTTTAGCTTCCGTGGCATCCGGCCCAATTACGTGAACTGACGTTGAAATCTCGTGGAGGGTTAAGTATTTACTGCACATAACCATTGATCTAACCTGACCTAACAAGTCGCACAATGCTTAATCTGACCTAACCCCGCCTCACAATTACTGCCTTACCCTTATAATTTTAAGTTTCTGTGGTCTTATTATTAGTCCGTCTATACCACAGACGGGAATACTGGTTAACTTTGATAATATTCTGATAATAATAAAAAACAAATCACATACAAAGGAGGCTAATCTTTTAAAACTGATAATACCAAATTTCTGCAATCGTATTATTCTTCAATCCAAATGAAAAACAGATATAATAAAGTGTCTAGTCTTAACATTCTGATATAAATATGTTACTATCTGGGTCAAATAAAATATGTGCATCATTTCACTAATTTAATACAATGGGTCTAGCTCTCATTTTTTAAACTTTATTCTCCCCTAGTCTTTAACTTCCTAGTCATTGTCTCCCTGGTCTTTTAACTTTGAAAACTGTAAGCCTCTTTACCGTTCAACTTTACGAAAACGCATGTCTCCCTGATCTTCTGTTCTCAAAACAATTTATCTTTCTATCCATTCGCTTTTAAAAAAATAATTGTCATCAAGAAAGTATGTCTCTCTAGTCGCTGACATTCAAAACAGTTTGTACCCCAAGCTGTAAACTTTCCAAACAGTATTTCTGCAGTCTTAATTTATCATAATAGTATGCCTCATAAATCTTTCATTTCCAAAGCAGTAAGCCTTATAACTCTCATTTTCAAAACAGTATGCCTCATTATGTCATTTAAAAACTATGCCTCATAAGTCTTTCATTTTCAAAACAGTATTCCTCATAAGTTTTTCATTCTCAAAACAGCAAGCATCCCTCGCCTTTCAGTTCCTGATGAACAGCCTCTCGTTTATCTTGAGAGGTAAAAATGGAGACTTGTTCGACGCTTAACAACAAAATATATGCTAACAACAAACGGATGCAAGGCAACTTGATCGCAGACAAACAATTACGTTCACGGCTGATAGAATGGAAGTCAATAAAGAACCGGAGAGGAGTATTTGAAGCACGAGAGAGAAGAGAATGATTTTAGCCATGAGCGAACAGGACAACCTCTGGCGCGAGAAAATACAGCAAGATTTTTCTGCTTGAAAAGAAATACGAAATTAGGGGCCACCAAGTATTAAAACAAATGCATGAGAAGAAAGATTGCTTCGTGAAAAATAGAAAGTTGGGTAAAGCAGCAATAAAAAAATGTAAATGAAGTAAATGCTAGTAAAGTATACGAAGATCTACTTTTATGGCAAAATCTTTTAATTAGTAGACCATCAACAATGATATACTAGAAAAAGAAAAAATCATTAGAAACTATATATGATTTTTAGCCATTAATCGGAAATCAGGATGTCTCCCAGTTATGAAAACACAAAAACCTAAATAATATAAATAATGAAATATATGAAACGTTTTTGAAATGAAAAACTTACCAAGTTAGGAAGCCATCAACAATAACAACACAAAGACAATACTGAATAATAAGATAAAATAATTTTCAAGTAATGAAAAAAATGCGATATTAGTACAATACCCACAGCGAAAAGAGGAAAAAGTAAATTAAACAAAATGATAAAAGAAATCTAAAGTTTCATGGCATCCCTCCTCAATGAAAACTCAAAAAGGATAAAATAATCAAATAACAAGAAAAAATAGGACTGTTTTTCTAGACATGAAACAAATTAAAAGTGAAGTTGTTATTAAATGGAAAAAAAAACAATCAAATCCGAAAATTGGGAGATAAAAACAATAAAATAACACACCAAAAAGTAAATGTCAAATAATAAGTTAGAAACTTTTGTCAGGTTACAAGGAGTTTAAAGGAATCTTCCAGGCATAAGTTCGTGGTTCTTAGACCATCACAGTGAAATCGTGAAAGCAAACCATAGCCATTACTAGAAATTCTAGAGTTAATGCCTTTTGGCAAACAATCTAAACAGAACAACACCACAGGACACACCGAGTGACTGAACACAACAGTTAAGAATTAAACAATGGGACAGTTGAACGTGAACCTCGGTTAGGCTGGAGATAGAGAATAGTAATCCTACATAGCTCTTGTTTAAATAAAGTTGTTTATTATTATTATTATTATTATTATTATTATTATTATTATTATTATTATTATTATTATTATTATTATTATTATATACTGGAATAAAGAAAGAGATACACATTCAACCCAATAAAAGTGGGCTTTTTAAGACCAAGATTTTTTTTTTTACACCAATTTTTTTCTTTCAACATCAAGTTTGTTTTCAAAGATTAATGAAATTTCGTCCTTGCAGGTAGAGAGAGGCTAAGTAACGAGAGAAACAGGAGGAGAATGGAATCCCACACACTATGGAGGTGAAAAGAATAACGAGTTTTGACTTATATGGTGTTCGTGCTCTTTTGTTCTTATTACTGCAAAGATACATTTAATTACATGGAAAAAGAACTAAGCAGGGCGCGAATACATCGTCCAAATTATTATTATTATTATTATTATTATTATTATTATTATTATTATTATTATTACTTTAGAACAAGAAGTTATTTTTCTTTTTACAAAAAATGTAGAAGTAATAAGAAAGAATCTCTCCTAACATGGATGACACAAGGGGGAAACTGCAATCACCCTAGCTCAGAATATTCAACGTTTTCCGTTACGACGAAGGATTTTTCAAATAAATATACGTCAAGTAACACTGTACCATTTCCAAAATGTAATTATGATTGGGGGTTTAAAGGGCACTAATGAGCATCAGTGGCAAAGACCGAATAAAAAGAAATAAATTACTAGCCCTCCAGCACCCTCGGTATTCAGGTGAGACCTGGGGGATTACGGCGACTGGCGACTGATGCTCCGGTAGGTAGACCTATACCCTACGTACTACGACTCTAATAATGACAGGGCAACTACCGTTACCCAAACGGTCTCTAATGTGACTAAAGAGCGACATTCAAGCACGAAATAAGAAAGTAAAATACAGACATTTATTTCTGTTTTCCATTACGTATGAAGTTGGTACTTGGGACACTTAGACCTATCAAGTACATGTAAGGGAAACTTTTGACTTGGGCACTATGCAATTGGTTAACAAGCAGGTATTACTTATATTTCTTTATATATTTTGAGTTTCATCTGACGTTGAGGCCAAAATCTAGCAAACTAATGAAAGTGGTGGTTTTAACCCTCTTAACCGCAATTTCATTTTAAAGCCTCGTAACGGAAGCGGTGAAGGATAAGTAATTGGTTTACGTCGGAGGCCTCCTAATGATAACGATTAGGTAATACTGGAAGCGGTGATAAAATCATTAAGGTTCAGGTACACTATACGCTTTTACTCGCCAACAGAGGCTTAGTTATTGTTCAAACACTAAACAAACAAAGCGTGATCCCACCTCCAGCTTACTCGGGAAGCGTGCAAGATTTTCCACTGGCGCGTAAGTTGTAAACATTATATTCCTATCTTAACGTTAAGTGGTCTTCGTAATTAATACTCATAATTAGTGTTACACACACTAACAACACAAATTATACATGTTCATATAGTCTCAGTTTTAAGTGCATGGAAACACAAAATAATTGAACAGAAATATAGCCTCTAAATTCAGCACATCAAATAAATTTAAAGATGTTACAATCTACGGACGATAGACCGTTGTTTCAACAACGAAAATGGAAAAATGACGATATATTTGACTTGAAATAATTTTTCTGTACTGTTTAATATGCACATTATTAATTTATTACACTTTCATTCTAATAAATAAATCATAAATATCCTATCCACAAATTCCTCAACGCAACACCTTTCCAGACATTTTTAGACCTTTCCTAACCCAAAAACAACGGCAACAACACAAAACAACAACAAAGTAGTTTGTAAGCTAGTTACTCCCCGAGTAAGTGAAAAGAAGTAACATGTGGCTTTCACCAAAAATTGACATTACTGAAAACAGCACCAAATGTTTCTGGCATACTCCATGTAATCTGATAAAACCCATGACTTCAAACTGTAAACAAAACAAACCAAAACAAAATATAATAATTTCTTGGTATATGAAAGTATTTTACAGATCGTGGTGCTTTCCTCTGTTTTCCATTCAGGGTCATTTTTCTATTGAAATGACAACCATCAAGTCCCAGAACCCAACAACAGAGACTTGTTTTCGTGTGACACAATAAAAGAACCTTCCTCAGTACTGGCAACAGTGGAACTCGTCAAGCAAGTGAGGTAACGGGTTGCAAACTTTGACATAGTTTTTTTTAACTTTTTTATTACTCTACCTGATTTTCTGTTTAAAATAGCAATAGTCATGAAAATCTTATTATTATTATTATTATTATTATTATTATTATTATTATTATTATTATTATTATTATTATTATTATTACTTGTTGTTGTTGATTATTTAATGTGCAAAAGTATGATATATTGAGCCTGCAAAAGATTTTATAGAAAGATAAATATATTGTGCATTATGTGAATTTCTTTTTCAAATATCATTTTAGTGACAAAATATTCTTTTAACATTGACCTCAAACCTCATTAGTATGTTTATATACTTTATATATGTATATATACACACACATATATATATATATATATATATATATAAATATATATATATATTATATAGTATATATGTATATATGTATATATATATATATATATATATATATATGTATAATATATATAATGATATATGTATATATATATATATATATATATATATATATAGATATAATGTCGCAAAGAAGATGCATACAACAATGTAAAAATAAGCGTAAACAATATAGAATTTGAAAAAACCTTCTTAAGTAAAATTACCCTAAGGCTTTGAAATTCATTATCATCAAAATCCCAAAGCTCTGTTTTTTTTATTATTATCATTATTAAAATCTATTATCTTTAAACTCTTGAAACCTCCTCCGTGCTTACGCCTTCCATGTTGTCCCAGAATGACCTGAGAGAGAGAGAGAGAGAGAGAGACGAGAGAGAGAGAGAGAGAGAGAGAGAGGTAAAAGACTAATATATGACCCAGACAGGAACATATGTTTGCAAGGCTTCCAGAAGCGTATATATGTAAATTTGCGACACTTAATTGCAAACATCATCGCGATTCATACACGTTTTATTTCCGATATTAACCCACTCAAAATCCATCGCGGAGTAATAACGGTATTTTCACAGTTCAATTTCCATAACAATCAAAATAAAAACGGCTAAATAAAAAACAATTACCAAAAACTAAATTCTGCGACGGAGCTGTCCATTTCGTATTACATTGTTATTGAAAGTAATTTAGAATTTGAACATATTTATGTAGTGTACACATGTTTGCCACGAACCTCATATATATTTATATATATATATATATATATATATATATATATATATATATATATATATATATGTATACATATTTATATATATATATATATATATATATATATATATATATATTATATATATATATATACATATATATATATATATATATATATATATATATATATATATATATATATATATATATAGAAGTATAAAATAGATATATATTTTTATGATAGTGCCTTTAAAATGTAAATCCCTCCCAGAATTGTTGTGTTTAGCATTCTAGTTAACCTGTATTCTAAGTAATAGTGATAATTATTGTAGTATCGTATGTAAAGTATGT
>NC_087203.1:62200234-62207734 GCF_015104395.2 Macrobrachium nipponense | reverse complement strand
TATATATATATATATATATATTTATAGACAAATAATGAAATCCCACAATCTAACCATAACGGATGGATTCATACAGAATTAATTAAAAACTCTCCTTCCTGCACCGAGACTTAATGAAGTACCTTTTCCTTGAGGCACATTAAGTGGGGGATTTATGCGTTACATACAAGAATGACTGTTGGTGGAAAATGCTTGCCACAAAAGAAATGACTTTCCGACTCATTATCATCGTGTATTTTCCTACAGATTTACATTTGTTCGTCGTTTTCTGCAGTTAATATTACATCACATCACTGTGCGAGCGAAAGGAATCGATGAACGGACAAATATAGTATATATATATATATATATATATATATATATATATATATATTATATAGATATACACACATATATATACACACACACACACACACACACACACATATTATATATATATATATATATATATATATATATATTATATATATATATATACACATATATGTATATATATACATATATACACTATCTACATACATACATATATATATACATTTCTATATATCTATATATATATATATATATATATATATATATATATATATATATATATATATATATATATATATATATATATAATCTTAAGAATTTTTCCTTTCCCCGATATTAATTTTTTCCATTTTCACATCACACTACTAATTTGCATGTCGTCTTTATCATCTGTAATTTGGAAGAGAAAAAGAGAGTCTAGACGGAAGCTCCCAACCAGCCCGAAGAGTGCCGTCCGTCTCTTGGAGAAGGAGCCGCCATTTTGCGAGCGGAGCGTCGGGGGGGCAGTAGAACCCGACGCCATCGGACCGACGGGCATCTTTTCACTTTTCGTTTTCGCCGCCACGGGGAATCGCGACACGAGTCTGGTCTTCGGGGTCTTTTATATATATATATATATATATATATATATATATATTATATATAACAATGTCCGAATCGATCAGTATGTATCGAATTTATCACAGAGCTGTAAAACACCGAAAGTCGAGTTTATTGCTAATAAGTAGTGGATATGGAAGGTAAAACATTTCTTTCTATTTTCATATATAGTATAGCACCGGAGATTTAATTTTTTTTTTTTATATTAGTTACAAATAATAAACATTTGATTTATATGGAAACTGACTATATTAAAAACCGTGTTTAAAATGACAATACGATTTTTTTTTTATTTTTTATTTTGATATGGCAACAGTTTATAGTTCTTATATATATTATATTCACAAATAAAATGTTTGGGATTTATGAAAGAGTATGATACGGAAAGAAATGCAGTAAATATGGAAATTTTGTTCGCACTTGAAGTTATACACCAAAGTTCATAATTCTTTTATATTAATTAAGTTGAAAGATGAAACTTTTGTTTTTCACAGAAACATCACTTGGAAATCTCGATGCTCATAGTGAAGCAAAGAGCTGAATTAAAAATGCCAGGCACCAAACGATGGAAATTAGCAACTCTCATAATTCTTTGACAATTATTTATTTGTTAAAACAGAAAAAAATAACAATATTGAAAGTCATCGGTTTACCGGAATAAGCAACTATAAAGAAAATTACAAAGAAACAAAATGAAGGAACAGACAAGGTAATCTTACAAGAATTCAAACCGATAGTACAAGTTTCAAGGCGAATACAATAACATGAAATTGAAGTCAATGTAACTATCAACTTATTACCCATAAATTCTCAAAATATAATTCCGTTATGAATAAATCCCATGGCAAACAGCTCTGAGTTGCAGAGATACACATGTTGCCTACCAGGAAAAAGAAGGGGGTCTGTTGAAAAAGTGTTTTCTGTAGCATATATGATAAAAAAAATGTCATTGTCATTATATCGATGTCAGAATAAAATGGAAAAGAGGTAAACTGAGATAGTCGATATTAAGTTTTTCTTTATGTCAAAAATGATTTCAGGGAGGCATTCCTTATCCGACCGGAGGTGGAAGTGTATAATTTGAAGACTATACCATGGATAAACAAACTGCTGCTTGAGAGTGCAGCAAGAAATAAACACATCACAACAGATTTTATGAAATTCTGTGAACTATTCATCGGAAAGGATTAACCATTTTATAGAGCTAGATTAACATGAAATGATTCAAAGTTCATACTGATTAACTTTATTTCAGTTGATAAACATCGCAGAATTTAACGCTGGACAGCGAGTAGGAGACAGAGGCAATTTCCAAGATTTATGCACACGCATAGAAACACAGGCACACAGACATACGCATAAATAAATAAATAAATATATATAAATAAATAAATAAATAAATATGATAATATATATATATATATATATATCATATATATATATATATATATATATTAATATATATATATATTTTTTTTTTTTTTTTTTTTTTTTTTCTTCTTTTTTTCTTTTTTTCTTTTTTCTTCGATCCCATGAGACGACGAACTTATTATCAACTAAAAAGATTCCCCTCCGGTTAACATAGAGCGAATTGGATATTAAAGGACATTTGTAGCTTAATCCTGTATATGAATCACATGCTGAATTATATATATATATATATATATATATATATATATATATATATATATATATATATATATATATATATATATATATATATATATATATATATATAAATATAGTTGCATGTGTCAGGTGAATGTACAGCCAGCGGCCTGGAAGCCACCGACGTGCAACACAGTTGCGCGCACCCATTAATCTGTCAAGTGGGTGACAGACACAAGTCAGAAAACTATTCGTACTATATCAACTGATTAAAAGCTAACACACTATGTATTACTAAAACTACTAATATTACTAGTACCACTACTGCTACTACGTTATTCTTCGATTACTATTTCTGTTATCACATGTATCTAGAGGGAAAATAAAGTAAGGCCTTCACAAATTTAAAAATAAATCATCTTTTAAAAGAGAGCATTTCATGACAACATCATGAATTCTTAGCAATTTGATTTGAAAACACTGATACCAATAAATGAAAGCCAGAATATCAAATAAGAAAATACACATATTTCTATAATTGCATTCAGCTTAAAAGTCCGCAGTACAATGTCACCTGAATAAAGTTGTTATTATTATTATTATTAATTATTAAGAAATGATTCTTTTTTGGTTCAATGAACAACCAAACATTTGGACAACTAAAGGTGGTGACCTCAACCTCTCTCTCATCGTCTGCTGTTTCTTCATCATCTCTCTCTCTCTTCTTCTCTTCTCTCTCTCTCTCTGTATATATATATATATATATATATATATATATATATATATATATATATATATAAACATATATATATGTATATATATATGTATGTATGTATATATTATATATATATATATATATATATATATATATATATATATATATATATTATATCACCTATAAGCGTTTTCCTTAACAAGGAGGTCTATATGTATGTATATATATATATATATATATATATATATATATATAAATATATATATATATATATATATATCTTATATATATATATATATATATATATATATATATATATATAGATACATATATATATATATATATATATATATATATATATATATATATATATATATATATATATATATATATATCTATATATATCTATATTAAAATAATCATTTTAAGGGGAGCACAAGTTTTGTCACATTCTTGAAGATCAAAGGAATTGGTCTCTTGAGAATGGCAGGGAAATCGGTGAAGAAAGTGTTACGTTCTTAAGATTTTATACCACTTTCACGTGTGTTAAAACAAAGGGCAGAATACATTATTTTAAAATATAGTTGAAATAAACGAACGCATTGTGGTCGATAAAACAAATACGAGAATATCCTTGAACTCGAAATTGATATGAAAGTGTAAAAATGAAATTCTGCCAATAGACATGGACTGACAAATCGTCTAAATAATCAAAATAGCATTCGCATACAACATATAGTTTTATTGCGCACACCTATAATTTCCATGTTTTGTAGAATATAGAGATTTTAATTCTAAACAACCGAATGTCCGCCGCTTTCCCTTCATATACCACAACGAGACAAAATGTATGATGCTTTAATCTTCGTGTAAAAGCAAGTCACAACAGGTTTTTCTTTGCTACAAAATGGAACTTGGAACTAAAGTTGTCATTGAGATAAAACAAAAACTATATCATTAAGTTCACTGTGATCAGGTTCGGTAAACTCAGAAAGGTTTGGTCAGGATACAACTTATTCATTGGCATGTATTACAACGTACTAATGTAGCTTTCAAGGACATTAATAATAATCCATCACTAACAGAATGAATGATTAATTGTTTTTTTATAAATTACACTTCTTCGTCAGTTATTGTATTTTCGAAATCACTGATTATTAACTATGTGAGATAGTTTGAAGGTAAATAAACAATTTAATCATCAAGTCTAGGAATTACCTTTATGAATTATTCTAAGTTGAGGACCCGAAACAGTTGATACGAAAAGCATTTTCTTAGAAATAAGAGTTTTTAAATCTTTAATCAACAAAACATCCAATCCCAAACACAATCATTTCTTATTTGCTAAGAAAAATAATAATATCTAATATCACATAAACCACGATATATTCTTCTAATGCAAAATTGCGCACATTAAGTAAAAAAAAGCACTTTTTGAAACATTTATGTACTGTATAAAAATGGGTTTGTAATTAAAACTAATAAGCAAATCTAAGAACGCATTCAAATATACAAATTCGTGTAATATATATATATATATATATATATATATATATATATATATATATAGATATATATATATATATATATATCATATATATGGACCAAATCTATGACATCAAGGCATCAAATTGCATCAAAGCATTTTAGCTCAACAGGTACAATAGTTTGGAACTATATGTATATGTATGTTATGTATACTAATACATATATAAGTATATAAGCATAAATATAAGTTATAATATATAAGATATATATATATATATTATATATGGATATATTATTTAGTATATATATATACATTATATATATATATAAATATATATATATATATATATATATATATCTATATATATATATATTCATATATATATAGAGATATATATATATATATATATATATATATATATATTTTAAAGAAAGGTTCTTCATGTGCCGAAATCACGTGAAAGATAGAGGTGGGTGACTCTCTAAGGGATTCTGACGAGCTGCTCATGAGCTTTCTTCGTAGGTGAATGTAATGGGTAATGTTTTGGAAGTTGCAATGCTGAGGGGTGTTTTGAAGCATCTGTCCTTCCTTTCTGGGTAATGAATAGAAAACCATCCCAGAATGGGCTCACAGATACTAATCAGGACCAGATCTGCCAATCCTCTGAGTTATTCTTGGATTCCTCTCACGTTCAAGGTGCTACAAAGCGAAGATAAAAACAAAAACATAAGTTTATCATGCGTATATTTATCCACCCGTGCTTTTTCGCAGGAAAAACTGAATGAATCTTACAGATTTTATTTTCACTCTCTCAATATATTAAACGCAATTCCGTAAATCATATATTATTCTTAATTGAGTTTCAAGTTCAAATATCACTTGCACATATTTATCTTTCAGTTCACAAGCTCTTGGAAAATCCGTTTTTCCATTCCATTCTTTTGATATTAATAACTTCGAATGATTTTTGCTTTGACTCAGAAACAGCACTTATTAGCTGACCTTGCGATATGAACAGATGAAAAACAATTTAAATGAATGTAGTATGGTAAATATAAAAAATATTAAAATATTAAAATATTACGGAGCGTCAGAATTGAAACAACAAAACTGAATACAAAATGTGACAATGTAACTACATTTGTTGAGCTGCTAATGTTGCAAGCAATGATGATAAAGCTTTTGAATATATCACTGACAAAAAAAATCAGTGTTTCATTACAATAAATAATGAAAATCGAATCCCCATCAACAATAATTGCAAGTCTCCAAATTTCGTTTTAAAACCTCTACCTGGGTGAACTATTGAATATGAACGAAAGTATTTTTCAGTACACCTTCCGTCAGTGTTACAAAAGCTTGCAGATCATTTTCTATGAGACAATTTTCTTCTTAAGGAATAATCGGTATGGGGTGTTTTCTAGTCAATTTTTCTCTCAGCATTCGAATATTTCTTTGTCACAACATGGAGTTCATTCCACGTTGATCACTTAAGCACTGAGGCATTAATGACATCACGGATCTGAAATGAAATTAGTTAATAAGCAACACAGTTCCAATGTCTTGCAGTTATATTATGTCATAGGAGGGCAATTAATGACACATATAAGGGCATTATTTATCAGGGCAGGTAAAAATACGACAAAAATGCTGCTACCAACTTAAAAATCAGGGAGTCAACCTAAGATAAAAAAAAATGTACAGGTATCTCTCCTCTATCGGAATAACGAACTGCATATCATTCGTTACAATGTTTCCAACGTTACGTTATGTTTAATAATATCTATCCTTTTACAATCTAATTAAAATGAATCTCAGGTGTGGCACAAAAGACAATTAAACAGCCTCTCCCTTTAAAACACCTTATGACCAGGATGTAGGTAATATAGTCACATCATCTCGGTGGCAGCTGTAATTCGTTCGCCTGGTTTTGAAGCAACCCAAGACAATTTATCGTCTACTATTTAGGATCTTTCCAAGCAACTGCAACGTGGACCACGGGAAGCAAAACAATGGGATTAAGCCAGGACAGGCTGACTGAACTTGGTTTGGACGAGATAAGCCTATTTGGCAGAAAGAAAATAAACATTCAGAGCTAAACTGGAATGGTCAGGAACCACTGTATTGTAGAGTGGTTAAATATAGCTGGTGAGGCCAGAGACTGAGTTGCGCACCTAAACTAACAGGATCTGCTCTCTGTAATAGTTACAGTCGATTATTAAGAATTAGTCTCTGTCGCTGAATATTCTTGGCGGTTTTGATGAATAGTACCCAGTTTTCTTAGATTAAGAACTTTATAGGTGATTTCGCAGACCCAAGGATTTTTATGCCATAGTACAGGATAGTCCTTTAGGTTGAATTTAACCTTATTTGAGGATTCGCGTAAAGGAAGAGTTCATAATCTCATGAGGCATCGTTTCAAGATGACTGACATTCCCAAGGAAAGAAAGAGTTGTGACCTTGAAAACAACCTTTTCTGCTTTGGAAAGGTCAGCTGACACTGCAGTGTCACCTTACTTGACTAACTCGAGACACTATATGATGGTTTTGTAATTTTTTGATAAGTACAATAATCACTAACTCCGAATAAACGTTCGTCCACTTACTGCAGCATATATATTCCCCTTCTGCCGGAAGTTTCTTCTAGTTGTACCTTCCAAACGTGGACAATGAGGTCGCCTCATCTTCCTGCCAAGAAACAGGTAAGCATAAACGAAGAAGGTTCCACAAAATGAATAATGCATCTTGGTTAAAATACCTGATAACATAGACATTT
>NC_087203.1:62195234-62197734 GCF_015104395.2 Macrobrachium nipponense | reverse complement strand
ATATGTTGTTTCTTATCTGTTATTCTACAAAATCATTACTGACAGAAAATATCTGTAAACTTGGACACTTCTTCCATACAGAAATTGAAGATGCATTTTCTTCATGAACTAAAAAGCTTCTTTGTCAATTAGGAGCAAAAATGACCCTAGCGCTTTCTGGCAAGCGGCCTGAATGAAAGCAACCATGGTACACTGACACCACAATCTGTTGGGAAAATCTGCCAAAATAGGACGCAAAAGAAAAGTGATGACATGCCCGTCCTCCTTAATGGGAATTTTGCGCAAGCGGATAATTTTGCCCCAAAATTCCACTATTGCAGTGTTCGCCCTCTTAAGATTTTTGGTGCTCTACTTTTCGCCTTAGAATAAGCAAGGTATTGGCACTTATCTGATGCGTGTTTCCTGAAGGTAAAGTTACTAAACAGTCTCGAATATGTCTGATAAAGGACGAGAAATGGATACTGAAGAGCTGATATGATATAGTCAGGAGACAAAACTCATTCTTTTGTACAAAGATGATGAGGAAGAGAATGTGAAGGAGTAGGGAAAAAGACATGATTTGCAAAATAAGAGAGGAATGAGCAGGAAGGGTAAAGGCAAACTTTAGCAGGAAGAAAATCTAAAAAAAAAGAAAAAAAAATTAAATTTCTTGTTTATGATACTTCTTACCTGCAATTAGGTCCACATACATTTACGAAGGAAGTTTCCTTACCGTGAAGGATATTAACGTTATATCAACGGGCCCATTTAAAATGTTACATTGACCAAGAAATTATTTTCCATTTATCAAAGTTTTCCCTTTCCAATTTCTCAGGAAAGTGATCACCACCAATGTCGTAGCCCAAGTCATGAGCCTGCAGGTCCCAAATTCCTACCTTTTTCTTGTCATGTTTCCCGGACTTATAACCTTTCTAAATTTAAGAAGCAAAAAGCTCTACCGTTTTTTGTTATTAAGACCAACACTCCTTCCTTCTAGTTATCCAGTTATTGTTTCCTTTGAGTCTGGGCTAGACAAGGGCTGTGGGATGATTGCTTTACTGACTTATGCCATCTTAATAATAAGGAAACAAAAGGAAATTGCTCTCTAACTGATGCTTACAAACGTGCTGACATCCAATAATCATTTACAATCATTGTCACGACAGCTGACTAATTGTCATTTATTCAGTCATTTAAAAGTGATATATCCCCAAAGGCCGATGTCATTTTGAGAAGTTAGAAAAACTGCCAAGATATGATCCACTACAGTATTAGCAGAATGCCATAAATATTTAGCTACATGTACGTTCGGCAACGATGATCATTAACTTCAATTCCTAAGTTTCAAACCTGGTAAATAAGTAAATAGTCCCATGATTTTATCATCAATAATAATCAGGATAAAATATAGCATTTTTCTAGTGTTAAATCTTGGTATATTTGCTCGAAATGCACTTAAAATCCTCTAGCTTACGAAGGCTAAAATAGTCCTGGGAAAGCTTAAGCCTCTTATAAGAACATTCCAAACTTAAATACTCAAGAAAATGGTCTTATCTTCATCTATAATGATCGCCATAGCTCTCCATAGACGTCAATAATAATATAAATATCTTTATCAAAATTATCTGACTATTATTTCTATTATATACGTTATTACCATTACTTTTATCACTAACAGAGCAGCATGCCTTTTTTTCGTCATGGATAGAAGATTCAGATTTTATGTATGTATGTAAATAATCTTCTGTTAAAACAGGATACGTCTCAAGTATAAAAGGCCAATTAAAGCATGTTTAAAGCGTAAGGAATATATATATAAGAATATTATATATATATATTCATATATATATAATTATTATTATTATTATATAATATATATATATTATACATAAATTATTTAATTATTGTTAAAGGTGTAGTTAGTGGTAGTAGCAGTAAATCTATCCAGCTCTGAGCAACAACAATACCATCTCGCAAAAACAGAGAGAGAGAGAGAGAGAGAGAGAGAGAGAGAGAGAGAGAGGTGAAGGAGACAGAGAGAGTGATTCCCCCATCCCGTCCATCAACACCATGTATCATAAACCCTTTGATGTCTCCAGCCATAATTTCTCTCAGCAACTTACCCCGACGAAGTTCTGAATAAGTTTAGGGCTAAATCTAGCTACAAAGATAATAACTGAAGCCACGGAGAGGTACAGAAGCGAGAAGAGTTGGGGAGAAGGGAATTCACAGAGGGGGGAGGGGGGGAGTAGGAGACAGGCGAAAAAGAATGAAAGAGAAAGAAAGAATAGCGCCTTGCGTGTGACCTTGACTTCATTCCTTCCAGACAATTGGCACATGTTGCTCTGGAAATTATTTCCCAAGTTACCAGTCTCTCTCTCTCTCTCTCTCTCTCTCTCTCTCTCTCTCTCTCTCTCTCTCATTTTTCTTTCGCCATGAGTTTTGGAAGGATCGAGGTCAGACCATGCAAGACGAGATTTGGAGTTTTCAGAAAAGCTTTAGACCGATTCTCCTACGGAAG
>NC_087203.1:62190234-62192734 GCF_015104395.2 Macrobrachium nipponense | reverse complement strand
AATAGTACTATGGATATTAAACGACACTAGAGGTCTAACATTTGTGTACGTAAAAAAGTCACGCTGGTAGATATGATAGAAATTATCAGAATATGTATATACATACATACATACAACATAACACACATGACATACATACACACATATACATATATATATATATATATATATATATATATATATATATATTATATTAAACCACAAGACAGTCTTCGGATAATAAACTCCTGGTTCATTCCCTTTTATCCAGCTCGGGACCAGCCTCTCCCACAACTGATTCTATAATTATATAAGTATGCGGAACACAGGCATGTTGGTCCGAACTTGAGCACGGGAATTATCGTCTCGGCCACCTCATTCTCTCATTCTTCACCCTTGTATTTGATGGTATGGGTACACTAGTATTTGTATCGTAAAACATCATTATTGGGGCTAAGTGACAGGTCTACCAGCAAAAGGACGCGCAGGCGTCCGTGCAAGCTAGATGCCCCCCCAAAAGTGCCCATGGGGTTTCATTGTCCATTTTCGCAGGATCCAAATAGAGAGAGGATCCCCGGATAATACGGCCGCCATCGACAGCAAAAACCGAGAGCGACTTTAGCGATTGGCAGTGACTTTAGCGATGCCCGGATGCGATATCGCCGTGTAATCTACGGTGTCGTTGGGATCTGGGAAATGAATAAAGAAATCAAGAGAAATTCACAGAAGCTGAGCCCTGATGGAACCTGGGATTATGGCAATCCCCGTCGCGTAATTCCTTAGCTTTGCTCTCACATTTATTTATGCATTTATATCTTCATTTATGTCTATATTTTTCCTTGCTTATACTATGTTTTATATATATATATATATATATATATATATATATATATATATATATATATATATATATATACTCATATATGTATAGAGATATATTATATATGATATATATACTATAGAGATATAGAATAGGTATATATATATATATATATATAGTATATATATATTATATATTTTCTTAGTCATTTATTTAATTGATTCATTCTTTCATGTACTTCATTTACTGATTTACCGTTACATTTACTGGGGTACTTTATGTATGGAGAAATATTTCATTTGTCATACGAAACCAAATATTTTTTAAGAAGTATTTTGCATTAATTGTCTTATTTCGTTTTTATGTAATACTTCTGATATTGGACATAACTTAGTTTGCGACAAGAAACCAAATCTAACTCTGAATCGCTAGCAGTGTTGTGAATCTGTTTACTGTATTAGTTCATATATAAGTATTTTTGGTATTGATGAATATCTCGTTATTATTAAAAATTGAATCCGTTCATTGTTTGTTGTTGAATATCCATAATTATTCCTTTTGTATGTTTATAAAATTAAACAAGTCTTGACTGAATAAATCCGTTTTAATTTTGTGTACTTACATATCAAAATACTTCACATCTTCAGTAATTATTCACTTCAAGATGTTTCAATATTTAAGAAACTAAATATATTTCTAGTAAATATTGACAAATAAATAAGTCAAAATACTGTCAATATCGAGAATTATTCATTTC
This sequence comes from Macrobrachium nipponense, assembly GCF_015104395.2. Taxonomy (NCBI): domain Eukaryota; kingdom Metazoa; phylum Arthropoda; class Malacostraca; order Decapoda; family Palaemonidae; genus Macrobrachium; species Macrobrachium nipponense. The sequence continues at coordinate 62,191,178 of NC_087203.1, read as the reverse complement.
GTATGACTATAGAATTATATAATTTTACACTAAATAAATCTTCAGACCATTGAACTATTTATCAACATATCCATATTATTTGATTATTCACAACTCTTTAATATTATTGAAAAATCATAAACTGCAGATTGACTATACTTGCTTCATTTCCCTTGACATTATGGCACATGGTTAAAATTGACTGTATTATTTATCTTTTAATTTTTGTTTTTAATCTCCATCAAAATAATTTCAGTCCCTAATTATATTCCGCCTGAGATGTAGAGTCAAATGTTATTTGTAAATAGAGTTTAATGTTATTTGCAAACTTACATTTCATTTCATTTGCCAACCTACACTTGCAATCCTCTCTAACTCTACAAAAAAAAAAAAAAAAAAAAAACTGTATAAATGCTAATTCTTTTATATTTACCTATTTTTCACCAAATATATATTATTCTTGGATAATATTGTTTTGTATTACTAACTTAAACTGACTTGGAGTGAACTTTATATACTGGGAATCTACTACATACTTCACAACAAACTGTGAACGACAGCGCTCTTCCGCACTGGTCAACAAGCCACAAACTCACAGCGCGTCAGACAGCTCAGAAGTTTTTGGATTTGTATGAATGAATAAACATTCTGTTTAAGTAGAACTTATCACCAGCGCGTCTGTAAGGTCTGTAACATACCTGAAGTTTTTAAACAACTTTTCAAATTACTAGATACCCAGGGGAAAGTAGAGTTAAAATTGGTGCGCAGACACCGTAGACTTTATCAATTCCGAGGTTCTATCTGAAATGAAATTTTGACAATAATAGCTCAGTTGCTTGGTCGAGTAAGGGGGTCCACATCAAGCCTACTGGTCCCTTTCGTGCCTTACTATATTAACAGGGGGATGGGATGGGAAGCTGTGGCATAAGGATGGGAGAACGTAAAACAACCACCAACCCTACAGA
>NC_087203.1:62177734-62180234 GCF_015104395.2 Macrobrachium nipponense | reverse complement strand
TTAATAAGAAGGAGCGCATGCGTGAGAGAGAGAGGAGAGAGAGAGAGAGAGAGAGAGAGAGAGAGAGAGAGAGAGAGCAAATTAACTTTTCAAAGGCTTCGAACCGTCGTCGAGATGGTTAGTAAACAAAAGACCTCATAAGTGAAATTACAAGTACAAATATTACATTAAATATAAATTTCTTGAATAAGCCAAAACCGAGTTTTTTCCAATAAAAAAAACTCGAAAATCTTCGCAATTCTGATTCATCTCTTTTCTTTTATAGTACAGATGGTAAGTCAAAAATGAAATAGTGTTTTAGAATTTTTAGGATGAAGGCTATGAATAATTAATGGGATTCCTCCCTATGGATTCCCACCCCCGGGGTCCTAGTCCCCACCACATGCCGAAAATATTAACAGAAAAGTTTGTACCGGAATTCTTGACATTTTTATTGCCCTGGCTCATTTGGTGGAAGTAGCAGCTAAGCAAATTAACGTAACGTAGAAAATATTTATTCGTCGAAAAATGTGTTCATTTTTCAACATGAGTTACAAAGCTCTTAGGACGAAGGCCTTACCAGGGAAGCGGAGGCGAGGATATTCACCTATTGCTGATGAAACCCATATCACGATTTCTTGAGTTTTCTCAAAAAGTAAGTGATGGAAGAAGCTACTTTTCTTATTTATGGCAATCAAGACGCTAATGGCTGAACCGTGTAAGACACAAAGCCGCAACGAGTATTGCGGTCCGAGAGAGAGAGAGAGAGAGAGAGAGAGAGAGAGAGAGAGAGAGAGAGAGAGAGAGAATGTCGTTATTTATCATAAGAGCAAAGAAATATTCAAATTATCTTTTAACACTTCACCGATTTCTCAATTTCCGTCGAGTATACAGGTTAGCGTCCCAACCAAGAGCCGTCGCTGGTCGCTGGCGATTCGTACCTCGATAAAGATCAGAACGGACATTGATTCAGCGGCACAGACGCAACAATAGGTCAGTAAATGGCCCAATCATAACAACATTGGCAAGACGAGCTTGAATTTTGCCATCTGACGCGGCTAACGGCGAAGTTAGGAATAAACGTCGATAGACGCATTATTTACATAAACTGAAATTACAATATCTAGATGGTAATTTACTTGTGTAAAGGTTTATGATGGATACAAGTATGCATACATACATATGTATATGATATATATATATATATATATATATTATATATATAATAATATATATGCATGTATCTATGTGTACGACTGTGTGTGCATGCATGTATATACAACTGACAAAAGAAAAACTGTATCTTAAGTTTTTACTAATGGTTAAATAATTCTTAAATACTGACTTAACTTACGGTGTTCTGCAACAGCTGATATAATGATCTAAAATTATATTGTACACACACACACACACACACACACACACATATATATATATACCTATATATATATATATATATATATATATAGAATATGATTTTAGATCATTATGAGTCAGCGCTCACAAACTGATATACTTCCCACGAACCCCCTAAAACTCCCCTACTGCAAACTTCCACGAAAAACAAGAGCTGCAATGCGAAAATACGACACCAGCCATTCGAAAACAATCACGGCTCTGCCACGGAACGACAGGCGACAAAACACGAATTTGACCTTTCATTCGGGACGCAAATGAGGACCAGGTGACAACAGGAATGAGCGCCCGGCGATGTCAGGTGACATCGGGTTGAGCGCTTAATAACCCGATGGGCCGAGAAGCGTCGGTAGGAACTAGTCAAACTTTGGTCGTTTTCGGGTCGAATCTCTCGGGCCCGGGGAAGATGGCCACTCGAGGTATTTGGGCGTTATCCGGACATAATATTGCACCATAGATTTCCGTTACTATTACTGACTGTCAATCTGGCGCCTGCCATTGACTTATTTGCTCAAGTGTCGCCGGGTGTATCAGAGAGAAATGGCGGCGGCCGCGATGCGCCAGACGCATTCCGAATGAAGAGGAATTCAGGCTCCCTGCAGCCCTGCCGCATTTGCGCCTGTATTCGCGCCTCACCGCTCCTCCAATGGATTATTAACTTCGTCAACTTCGGCGTTATTTACTCCGGGTTTGCCTCATTCACTTCGGTTCCAGGCGCCTTTCATTTTCTCTAAACCCTCCAGTCAATAGTACGAAACACAATAACTTCCAGCGTAGCGCTTCGTTCATTGACAAAATTGTATCATAAACATCTCTTAGGAGAGTGAAAATCTCTCTCTCTCTCTCTCTCTCTCTCTCTCTCTCACACACACACATTCATTCATTCATTCAGGTATTTACACGGCCATTAAAGAGTTGCAAGTTGGAGGAATCTCGTAAAGCGCTCTTAGCCGAGCGAAATAAGATTGCAAAGTTTGGGCCGAATGCAGTTGCTAAGACCATCAATGCAAAGGCAGCAACAGCAACAAAAGCAGCAACAGCACGAGGACTCATCGCACCACTTTAATAATAACCTAGCAATTGCAGAATCGACATTGTTATGGAT
>NC_087203.1:62170234-62175234 GCF_015104395.2 Macrobrachium nipponense | reverse complement strand
TTATGGAATGTAAAGTAAATTATAGTAACTGAAAGAATAGCAAACCTTCACATAGTGTTGACAGACTTCCTGAAGAAAGTAAATGACGTCAGGCAAATTAGCATCCCGTAAATGAAGGAATTATTAATCTTCAAACGTGGGAACAAAAGGTTATGAGACGGTTTCGGAATATTTACCCCAAATCCCTTCCATAATGTCAGAATGTGTCTAAGAAAGCGGAAAATTCGCTTATGGCCACTTGGCAAAAAGGCGAGTGCATTTACTGCTCAACAATGCATACCTCCTGCGCACAATGAGAACACGTACGTGCGACTAAAAGCATTATTTCAGCTTCAGACTTCTGTAACCAAAACGGATTAAGAAATGAGCAAAATAAAGAAAAAATAAGAGAGGGTAAAGCTTTTGCACCCTAAATGATTTCTCTTTTTTTCTTCTTCCTCTTAATTTTGTGAAGTGCAATTGAAGGACCACTGGCGAAAATGTGGTCCCAGAGGAAACTGTGGAAAGAGGGTTTCGAAAGTAGAATGTCGCTCGAGGGTTGTCTCTCGGTGACTAATAGAGAATGATGTAGAAACGCACGATGTAGAACATACGGAAAATAATAATTTTGTTTAATAATAATGCCAATCAAACATGGTCAAACTTCCTAATGAAAGAGGAAATATGACAAAATTGAAAATTCTTTTTCAAGAAAAGAGATATATACTCCAACAAAAGCAGGGAGAGAGAGAGAGAGAGAGAGAGAGAGAGAGAGAGAGAGAGAGAGAGACGGGAAATGCGTTTATGATCAGGCACCGCTTAAATGAGGTTTGAATGGGTTCTTAGTCCTTTCCCTCTTCCTTTTTTATCATCTCATATTTCAAATATTACAGAGACAGAGAAACATACTGGAAATATTAATAAAGAGGATTAAACAAACTTTCAAAAGCTCCTGTCGGGTGAAAGGGAGTGAAAGCACCGGTGCATTTCCTCTCAACCAAGCTACGGTTTCACCTCAACATTTTGAGTAAAAATCAGTAGCATACAAGTTTGCATGGACGGGGAGGGTGATTAACCTGCTGGGGACGCATCCACAGAGAGCTTGTCGTTTCTTTCAGTGAGTTTGCTAAAATAAATTCCGGTTAACCTTCGGCTACAAAATGATCGACTGCTACCCACATTGACACAAGTTTGCCAATGTGTCCTTATATGGTTATAAAATTCTTATATGATTATAAAATAGATGGCTGATACCCACCGGTCTGCCAGTGATTGATTTTATATAATCCTTAAGTAGATGAGCTTCTTTAACATATCATAACATCTTGGTAATAATGCACCAGAAATAGCTTTTACCATTTTTTAAAGTTTATTTCCAATTTCTTCCAATCTTGATTTCTATCCGTGAATTGCACAAACAACGAAACAAAAACTGCTGACTTACAAGAATTTCGTAGAAATGCAAAGGCTACTGGGATGGGCCAACACAGTACCATTATTTTGCCTAATAAACAAAAAGCGAAAAAGACAATGCCAGATTTTAAAAATATAACTGAGGGAAAAATGACTAGCAAATTTGAAAGGGTTTTCGTGATGATTAGTGTTCTAAAAAAAATAGAGTCGACACGAGTATGATAAATTACAAGGATTATTACAACTCAAAACCAGTCATGGACACTAAATAATTGAGTCGCGTTTTTGGAAGGGAAGGACAAAATTTCCGTTATGTTCGATCTAAGAGAAAATATTTGTTTTCTAAATGAATGCTACAATATTGTCCCCAGTCATCACAAGAGAAACTTACCATGCGTAAATTCATTATTTACTAAACAAAATAATTAGGAACTCCGTTTTAAACAGAAACAAGATTAAGATGAAAGAGGAGTATAAAGCTTCATTTTTCAATATAAAGGTTTCCGATTTTGTGAAAACCCAATAAAACGTTTTGTGTTTGTGTTTAAACTCGTTGCCCCAAACTCGCGCTATCGTAATTTTCTGAGATGATCAAGGAAAATAAACTTTTCATTTTGATATGAATATTTCGGGATTGTGAAACCCAAAAAAACATTTTGTATTTGAATTTCCATTCGTTGGGCCGAGCTTGCACAATAACGATACTCTCGGTTTTATCATACATATTCTTTAGCGCCACTCACACAGATATTGTATGGAAGACATTCCTTTTCCATGCAAAGATGGTTGGAAAATAATAATTGAGAGTTTCTACCTATAAACTTTTAAATGCAGTCTGTAAATAGCTTCTATAACTTTGTACAAAATAATGCATTCTAGTTACTATGCAAGCTGTCTTTAAAGCTTGCTTGAAATGTGGAACCATACAATTTATACACTACTATATAGAAATTTATTGCGATAACTACGACTATGTTACACGGTGTAAAAGAACTTTTTCTTTTTATATACTTACAACGCAAGACGATAATTTTGTAGTTTGACATAACTAACATTGTACATAATCTAAAAGAATATCCTCCTGCATGTTTTCTAAGTTTTGACCCACAAGCTTATGCAAGCTTCAGGAACTTCCTCATAATGAGTTGTTGATTAATATATGAAATTATTGCAACAACAGTACAATGAAAGTTCTTCTGAAGTTTAAAAACAAAATATTTTAAGCACACGACCTATGACTCATTCATGGTACATTTTAATGTACACGACCTATGACTCATCGATGGTAGATTTTAATGTACACGACTTATGACCCAAATAAAGAACATTTTATGTACACGACGTATGACTCATTTATGGTAGAATATGTTGGAATGGCATAGGGAAAAAATGTGTAAGATGCACAAGAAAATAGTGTAACAGACTGCACACAGAATCTACTAATTCCTTACTTCTGGTTATTATCACGCAATTAAATCTTCATACCAATCACACCACTTCATTACAGAAGCTTCATTTCCATACTGCTCATCCAACGTCCGTAAACTACCCGAGTATCACAAAGTCATTTTTTCATACGACATTTTTACACTATTTGAAAAGTGCCTTTATTCATTTCATGAATGGTAACGAGTTTCACGAGGTGGTCGGCCAGAAATGACTCATCAATCCAATAGGAAGGGATTATAGAATCATAATTACTGGGAAAAAATGAAAATGGTAATAAGAGTGAAAATTGCTTTAGCTGCTTTTTATTTTGACAATTTCCTCCTTTTATTCTGCTCACTCGTTCACGGGTTAACTCGGAAAAGTTGCCTACAAGGGGGAAAAAATGATGAAATTTCGTCTTCATCAGCTGACCATGTTATTCATTTTATTACAGTGTTCAGGACAGAACCGAAAAAAAAACTGATTTGTTGGGGGTACGACATCCAATAATAGTATATGAATCTAAAGTATCCCTCACCCTTCGTAAGCCTTCCAGGTATCATTAATAATTCGTTAATCGCCCCAACTCCCGCGAGACAGATGCGCACCAAGGATTCCGGACTTTAAAAAACAATATTTACGGATTTAATTCATTTAATAGTGTTTTTTTTTTACAAAGAATTCCACCAAATGCCCTCAAAGAGATCGCGCCCAAAAGAAAGGGTGAAAGAAAGAGACACAAAAAGGTCGGGGTATATAACCCAAACGAAGAGATAGGCATACATATGTATGAATGTATTGTATGAATTATGTATACGTATCTGCGAGTGTGGGCGTATCAGAACCTTTCATAAACGTATCAAAGTCGTAGGCATCTGCACTGCCTCCCCAACAAACCACAGCAGCCAATGGGAGGCTGCCACGTCATTACCGCACACGGCAGAATAACCATTACCAAAGACCATCTCCAAATGGAAAGAAATTCCGCGATTTCCTTAATCCAGCCGACGGCCGTAGCTCGTGACCTAATAGGAGTCCAGGGCCACTTAAAGGATCTGATGGCATTCTCAAAGGATCGCAGGAGTCCTTCGGCGGGGCTCTTGACAAACATGAGACTTATATTGGCACGTCGTTATTAATGTCCTCCAAGAATCCTTTTAGACTAGAGTTGTAAGAATTTTATATAAGTGTGTTTGTGTGTATATATATATATATATATATATATATATATATATATATATATATATATATATATATATATATATATATATAGAGAGAGAGAGAGAGAGAGAGAGAGAGAGAGAGAGAGAGGATAGGAGAGAGAGAGAGAATTTAAAAACATTTAAGTATCTTCACTCTTTCTGATAAAATTTGAGAATATCACTGAACACTTCTTAAGATGAACGAACACAAAGTTATTCCGCTTTACATTCGAAATCACCCAAATAATACCTAGATATAACACCACTAAATCCTGTTGTGCAATGATGTCTATATTAGCTTTTACCTTATTGTACAACGTGAATTATTTATGAGGCAACCCCGTAATAAACAAAAAGGCTCGACAACAGCTATGAAGCCTCAAGAAAAGTCCCACTTAGAGATAAAACCTGCCTTTTCACGAGTTATATTTTGTTCCGCCTAAGCATACGAAATGCCGAATGGCAAGGCAGCCTTCACATGTGCTTGTATGATTTTCACAGCGACCCTTGACAAGTCTAACCCATGGTAGCAGATACTGGAAGGTGGTCTGTTTAAAATTTCTTAATTACTATTTGGCTGCTATGTTCTTTAGTTTTTTAAGATTATTCTTCTATTTGGCTTCAATTTCCTTTTGTTTATTGATATTCTATAGCGTGGGATCTTGCTTACAGAATTAATGGCCCATTAATCCAGTAGGAAATATATTATCACATTGTTTTTTGAAGTAATAAGTTCATTTCCATCCATCAGAATAACACAAATGAAAGTGCTCACATACATTTACATTTCTTTCGTCATTTCCCCTTTGACAGAGTCCAAACAGAAGGCATGTTGCGATGAATTCCCTAAAACCATTTCGTTTTAAGCTTTTGCTAAAAACGAAATTCAATGTTTGGGTTAACAGAACCTAAGCCCACTTGCTTGGTAGACGAGAATGCTACCTGATAAGGTCACAAAGCATATTATATATATATACA
>NC_087203.1:62155234-62165234 GCF_015104395.2 Macrobrachium nipponense | reverse complement strand
GTCTCGCCTGCAGCAGCAGCAGTTGCCATGAGGGTTTCCAGGCAATGCAGTGCCTTACTCGCGCCTTCAACAGAAACTCTTCATCGCTAATTACCGCTGGCTCAGGCCCTCCGAGTGAAAATAGATATCGCTGACCATCATGAGAGTGACGGGATCATCAGGCAAGTATCGGAGGGAGGGCCTGGGAAGGCCTAATCATATTCTGGCGCCTCTCTCCGTCTAGCCGAGCTCCGAATAACCAAGACTGCCTCTACTACGCTTTGATCACTTTATTCGTCCCCGAGCTCGAATTCGGCATTAAGTTGAGCGTAATAGCTAATAGGAAGGCATTAAACTCCATATTTGATAGCGCCGAGTTAGATCGAGTTGGCCGCGGCGAAGCGTCGGCCAAACTTCTGGGCCTTCGCACTCGACGCAAGATTGCTCTAAATAAATGGATTAAATGGAGGTTTCGCAGTTCGGGACAACCGATCAGTGCAACGCCAGGGCGACTCATCAGGACAACGCTTTTCCCCGAATTTTAGTTAAAGGTAGGAACGCACGCCCAGCAAAAGTAGCAGTGGCAGTAACAACGTCATCAATAAGCTGCCCTCCGATAAGCAAAGAGTTTCCTGCAGTCGTTTAAATTCACGACTCTCGTTCCCCGACACTATCTTTGCCCTAATGACCACAAAGGAGTGACCAGGAGGAGAAAACTCGTTCATTGAAGCTAGATTTTTCCAGGAGATTATGCTCTCTGCAGTTCCAAAAGCCGGGGGCGGGGGCGGTGTGAATACACAAACAACGATATCAAGACCCTCCTCCTACCTCACTCAGCCCCCTGCACCCCCGCCCCCCTCCCCAAACACCGCCAAAAACCCGAGCCAAAACATCATCCATCTCCCAAAATGTGGAAAGTTCGAAGACAGATTAGATAAACGTTGTAAACAAGGCGAGTTAATTGGAGATTGTAATCATAAAAACATCTTTTATTGGTGCCTATTAAGAGAAAATGAGACGCAGTCAGGGGTCCGACAACGGAGGAAATATAATATCCAATAAATACAGCGGAACCAAAATTACAGCAAAGAGCTTCATCCTTCCAAGGGATTATCTACTATTAAATGCCAACGCAGAATCCCATTATCGCTCGGTTCATACTTTCCCTGCTCTCTCTCTATGGCAGAAAGAATGTAGTGAGGGTAACGTGTATAACTACTGCGCTTTGAGAGCGCGAATGAATGAAAATAGCAAATATACACATGAATTATATATATGTATGTATATTTGAACACGCATTAAAAGAGACTCCAACACCACCAACTCCTCGCGCTTAGAGGCGGATCCAATATTTTTAAAAATAATTTATATTCAGGAGTGTATTACAAATTTGTAAATGTTTACAAAAATTAGTCACTTCAGGACTGGACAATCGGCAACCCGTCCTGAAGCTGACTCCATGACTCCTTGATGAGCTGCACAGAAGCGAAGCTTGAGAATCCTCCTAGTGTACCCAAATACTATATAATATATATATATATATATATATATTATATATATAATATATCATTATATAAGATGATATATATATATATATATATATATATATATATATATATAGATCTATATATATATATCTATATATAATAGATATATATATATATATATATTATTTTATATCTAGTTATTAGTATATATATTATCTAATATATATATAGATATATATATATAATCTATATATATATATATCTTATAATTTATATATATATATATATTCATATATATCTATATATATATTATTATATATATATATTAGTTTTTATATATATATATATATTATAGATAAATATATATATATAGATATATATATGTGTATATTATTATATATAGATTGTATAGATATATAGATATATATATTAGAGTTATATATATATAGATCTATATAATCTATATATATATATATATATATATAATAATATATTATAAATAAATTGTATATATATAAATATATCTATATAAAGATATTATATAAATCTATATAATATATATATAGTCCATATATTATATATATATCTATATATATAATATATAAATGTATATATATATATATCTATATAATATGATATTATATATATATATATATATATATAGTTATATATAATATATAGATATGTTAATATATATAGATATATATATATATATATATATATATAAAATTTAAAAAAACAAAGATAGATATATATAATATATAATTATTATAATATCTATAATAATATTAATTGTGTATATATATAATTATAGATTATGTATCTATAATTAAAGATATATATATAGGATAATATAGAATATATATAATATAGTATTAAAATTATATCTATTAAGATATATATATAAAATGTCTTATCTATTATAATGTAATATAATAATAAGATATAATTATATATATATATGAAGTATTATATATAAATGTATTAATAATGTATATATTAAATTTGTATATAATATAATATATACTAAATATAAATAAATTATATATCTAATTATAATATAATTTTAAATATAAACTATATAATCTTATAATATATATGTAATTATATAATATATATATATATATATAATAATTATATATATATCTATGTATATATCTATATAAATAATGATATATATTATATATATATATATATATATATACAAACATATATATATATATATGCATTATACTATATATTATACTAACAATAGAATTATATATATATTTCATTTATATGCATAAGTATACACACACTATTTATAGACAATGGAAAACTGTTAACTAGTTACTTAACATTCATGCATGACAATTTGTGAGCATACATGTATAGTAATTACTGATCTCCTTATTTTGATTGATTTCAATTAATTTAATGATTTAAATTAATTCAAACCATTCCAACGAAAATGAAACGATGCATATGTAAATACAATATAAAAATGAATTCGACGAGTATATTTCTTTCGGTAAGCAACAAGCCAGGAAGTCTGCCAAGTGATTGAAAGCGCATACCTTACACAAAAGCCATCAACAATTTCTCATTAGTGGGTTCTCACCCCACTTGACGCACTCAACCAATAGCACACGAAAATTTCAGAACGCTTGAACAATTAACGTTCTATGATTTGTTAAATATTTGTATTCCCTTTAATCATTAAGTATTAAATGTCATTTTTCTTATTAAATATGCAAGCACAATATGCAAGCACGACATGCACGCACACAGTCTTGTTAAAACGATGGTTCACCCAGTCACAAGCAACATAAATTAAGTTATCTTTTCCGTTAAAAAAAATGTGCAAAACGAAGGCTAAATATATATATATAGATATAGATATATATATATAGTATCTTATATATATATATATTTATATATATATATATATATATTATCTAGTAAAGTCGTACATTTCCTTTCATCTTAAAGTTCTGCCTTGAAATGGATATTTTGCAGAAAATTTCTGAAAATACAAATTTTCAATTTCAAACATACAGCATAGAATTAAGTTTTACCTAAGCTTGTATACATAAACACTGCGACAAACATGAAACAGCATCAAACATTTTTCGTCCGTGAAGTTTTCCCAAAGACCAAACCATTTTTCTCAATTAGCAATAAGTTTCTACCTCTTTGCAAAAGCTTCGCAGACGCCAGATGTTACATGTTGTTTCACGCTTGTTACTTCGTAAAATTTTCAAGCACCAAAGATGTTTCGTTGTTGTTGATACGTTATAACTGATATAAGATCCATTTTGCCCACCAAAACGTAATTAGTAGTTTCAATGCTGTTGAAGAAAACTCATCAACATGTTATCAGAATTTAGGCAATATCATGTGAATATTTCGCAGTTGATATAATATAACATACTTTAAACCGGGAGCATGCACCCAGTTCCAGAAGCACGATAGCCTTATACAGTACTTTATTTGTAAAACAATTAAAAGGTTCATGTTATGGAAATTATACGTAATTTTTACTCCTGTATTACCCAAATAACGCATTGACAAGACAATGAAGATATGTCGGTCAATACACATAGCGTCTCAATATCGGATGCCTCGCGAAGAGAGGAGAGAGAGAGAGAGAGAGAGAGAGAGAGAGAGAGAGAGAGAGAGCAGATTTCAACTTGCAATCAGAAGGTATTGTTATTGAATAACCAATGTACTTTGTGGAGATCGTTACATTAAACTAAAAAGTTTCACAAGTCAAGGTCAAATTAATAAGATCCTTTATTTCATTACCTTGCTTATAAATTTGATTAAATATTTTCCAATCTATGTCGGCAATCTTATACCTACTTAAGAAACCAACACCGTAATTCAAGTTCAGAATAATAATTTTGATTTATGGCTTCCGAGCTATTAAAGCCCAGCCCATGTTTTTTTTCTCTTCTTCTTCTTCTTCTTTGGGCCAAGGATAGGAAACAGTTGATTACTGTTTACTTGGAGTATGCTGTTAAATACAGGTTTTGAGGGAGATTTTAGTTCAGATCTCCATTTCCTAATTCACTTAAAGGGAAAAGCGATTATTCAAAAGCCATTAGAAAATCTGTTTTGGTTTGGGAAATACAGCTAATCCATGTAAGTTGCGAAAAGCAACTTACATGGATTAGCTTAATATCACGATGCTAATGGCGATATTACATTCAAATATACAAATCGCCACTTGATGGTCAACAATATTCAAATATCATTTATGAAACTTTTCAATTATCATTTACATTTTCCTTAACAAATTAAAATATATATATATATATATAATAGATATATATATATATATATATATATATATATATATTAACTATAACTACATATCTATAAATCTATATCTATATATATAATATATATACACTTATATATATGGTTAAAAAATCACAGGAGATGCACGTGACTTCATTAAATAAGCGAATACGACGGAAAACTCGTCGAAAGGTCGCTCTGCTAGACGAAGAATTCTCACTGGTAAAATCGACTTATATATATAGTTTAGTCAAGACACACAATATCAATAACCCTATCAAAACAATCATTAGTTCAGTGGGCTCAGTTAGGTATAATTTATCTAAATGGCTTATAAAAATTTTTACACCTTTGGCAGGAAACATTTCTAACACGAATGTTAAAAACAATGTTGATTTTATATAAACAAATTGAATAGTTTAAATTTGAATTTTGATTTTATTATGGTTAGTTTTGATGTTGTCTCTTCATTTACATAAGTGCCTGTAGATGATTTACTTGAATATTTGGAGGATGAATTAGAACGTCGTGACATTCCCTTAACTGTAGCAAACCTCATTAGTCTCATAAGGTTATGTATCAAAAATAGTAAATTTGGTTTTAATGGGAAATTTTTGTACAAAAGTTTGGCATGGTTATGGGTAATCCCTTACCTCCTGTCCTTAGCAATATTTACATGGAATTTTTTGACACAAAACTCTTACCAAGAATTTTGCCCCAAAAAGTTATATGGTTTAGATATGTGGATGATATTTTCTGTATTTGGCCAGTTCACGAAAATCTCCAGGAATTCCTTAATAATCTCAATAATTTAGTCCCTTCTATAAAATTTCCTGTAGAGGAAGAAAGAAATTGTAATTTGAATTTTCTTGATGTAACTGTCCATAGAAATGATAGAAATTTCACCTTTTCAGTCTTTCGGAAATCAACTAACATTGCCTCTTTTGTTCATTACTACTCTAATCACCATCAAAATGTTTAAATCTCTGTTTTTTCTGGGATGTTCTTAAGGGCTTTACGTGTCTGTAGCCCACAGTTTATTGACGCTGAGATTTAAACTATTTATGATATTGCATTGAAACTTAAATACCCAAGGACTTTTGTAGCTGTGGCATGGAAAAGAGCAAGAAAAAATTTTATTTAACTAATCACAAACTTGAATTCAGTAAGCATAACATTCTAAAATTACCCTATGTTGGAAGGTTTTTAGATATTCCTAGAATTTTAAAGCTTTTTAACATAAATGTTGTTTTCAGTAATATTAATGTCAAGAGTTTAGTAATAAAAAATTCTCCTAAAGATCTTCCAGGCTGCAAAAAGTGTGATAAAGTCTATTAAGGACAGACCGGTAAATCTCTTTCACAACGTCTCAAGCAGCACCAATATTCTGTGAGAACTGGGTAAATATCGAATGCATTATTTGTACATATGAGAGATTTAGATCGTCCTATTAACTGGAGTTAAGCAAGAGCCTTAATCCCATGTAATGACGCAGTTAAAAGGAATATCATTGAATCTTGTTTCATCAAGTTAAATAATGGAAATGTTCTAAATTTAAGTCATGGTTTATTTAAACTTAATGCCTTCATAATAAAAAAAGTTGTAGATAAATATAAGCAACAAAATTAATATACTCAGTTTTTACATGTTTTGGACTGTACGGATACTTTGTAGTTTCGATTAGGGTTAAATCTATGTTTAGGTTTGTGACCGTGTGATATCCGATAATCCTGGATTATCTCTTTAATTTTTACTCTTTTGACAATTAACCATCTGGTATTCTTGATCTTGTTGTGTACCTGAGAACTTTCTCTCCAATTGTATTTTCATTCCGTTCGTTGACAATCCCTTTAGTAAAAGACGAAAGTCGCTTGGCGAGTTTTTGTACTACCATTTCCAGTGGTATTCGCTTAATTATGTATTAATGTTATATATATTATATATATATTATATTATTATATATATATAATTATATATTATTATATAACACACATATATATATATATATATATATCATACATATATATATGCAGTATGAGCAAGTTATGCCAATGTTTATGCACGTTAATATAAAAACAGACATTTTAATGGTAAATGGTTATTTGGAAGGTAAAGTAATTCGTTAAGAAAAATGTAAATGATAAGATAGCAAAGTTTGATAAATATTTAAATATTCTTGAGTATTAAGTGGCGATTTGTATATTTAAATGCAATATAAAGTATATATACTATATATACATATATATATATATATATATATATATATATATATATAAACACCACACATACACATACATTATATATATATATATATATATTATATATATATATCATATATATATATATATATATATATATATCATGTGTGTGTGTGTGTGTGCGTTCGTGCGTGCGTGTGTATGTATAATACACACTGAAAGATAATGTTGAGCGGCACCAGAAAGAGCAAGGATATACGCAAAATTACAGTATGATAGTATTAATACCAGTTACACCAAATATTCCATTAAGACTACACATTACTATGCAGATGAATTGCAATGACCACTTTGCAACATGAAACAAAACACTCAAATTCGAGTTTTCAACCAATTATGCAAAAGGCTTACATGATTATTAGTTCATGTAAAACGAGATAGGCGCAGTTTAAAAAAAAAATAAAATAAAAATAATTATTTGCGGCAAACGGGGTCTTTATCAGGGGCAACATTTCTTTTTTTTTTTAGCTTGAAATATAAATATTGATATTCTTTGTCCTTTGCTCAGAACGGAGGGAGATAAGAATAAAAAAGATTTTCAAGTTTTAAAATAAGTTTCATTCTTAAATTTCATGTACAAGTTTAGAGGACAGTAAACCGACTTCCCTTCTAAATAAGTAATAGAAATAAAAAAAAAAACATTACCACACGTGCAATTAGCATTATGCATTCACTTTTGACCTTTCTGACTGAAAAGTTTTCTTTTTGTTTTAAAATTTTTATTATTTGAATGGGCAGTGAATTAAATACTTTATCACATACTTTGCTGCCTATTCTGTTCATTAAAAGATCCGACGTTTCATATATGAAAATAGGGATAATCTCACGAATGTGTATTCACATGTATATCTGTATCTATAAACAGTACACACACACACACACACACACACACACACACACACACACACACACATATATATATATATATATTATATATATATATATATATATTATTATATATATTTATGGTATGCATGTGTTGTAACTTATTAGAACACAAAGATTGAATGCAAAACAAAATAAGGAGAAAAATTAAACAGAACGGTTCTGTTAAAGATATATTTCAAAGGAGACATTTACAGATATACATACATACATATACACACACGCGCACACACACACACACACACACACACATATATATATATATATATATATATATATATATATATTATATATATATACACATGCGTGTGTGTGTGTGTATGTGTGTAATTTACAACTGACCCTCGTATTTTAGAGAAATCAGCAGTGATTTCAAAAAAACATTTTGTAAAACCGAAGGTTCCTATAAACAAGAACACCACTGGTATATGAGCAAGTATCATAAGGAGTATTAGGATGCCACCGCAATTTAGTAGTATATCTTTGTATATCTAGACTACTGTAAACCCCAGCCAACGTTTATTAGCATAATAACCTAAATACTGCGCATACTTTTACGTCTTTTGTCATGAACCGTAGAAAGCAATTAGCATAAGTATCATTATCTAAAGACTATTCATTATGTCTACCTGTTACATATATATAATATATTACATATATATATATATAATATATATATATATTATATATATATAATATATATATATATTATACACACACATATATATATATATATATATATATTATATATATATATATAGATATATATATATATAAATATAAATATATATATATATATATATATATATATATATATATATATATATAATATGCATAACTGAATCACGAAAATATGGAACGTGATGAATATATAAATAAAGACAACATCCAAGAAGGGAAGAGAAAGGATGGAATTCTGCAAGGCCTTTCGACTTCTTGTCCTTTACTTAGCAGACTGCAGAATTATAAAAAAAGTTTACAAAGAAAGATCATATAAATGACAGATGGGGAATGCAAATTAAAAAATATGTACCTGCAATGCAACAGGGTTAAGAGGTTGTGCAAAAGATTAGGCCCACTAGGGATAAAGCAATTAAAGGATTATACAAAGAAAGGTGACTGACCCCCAAAAAGCTTTATAAAAGTAAAAGATTATACAAAAAAAGTAACTGACCACCAAAATATTTATAAAAGTACAACTCGATAACTCTCTAATGGGTAAACAATAATTTTTGCAAGGTGAACATTTTTACAAAAAATATTAAACAAATTAAAACAGAAAATATAAGGTAACTAATTTGTAATTAATTCAGTGATTTTATCTTTTAGGTCATTCTTGAATACTTTACTAATACAGGGGTTCAAATAGTATATTCCGGGGCCTAAGGTTAAAATTACAACTGGAATTAAGCTGTATAATTCCGGATTCTAAAAGATTTCAGAAGAGAACTTTCAGCCCAATTTATTCTGTGAGAGTTTTCAATCACATGTATATATATAGCATCGGATGTTTGCCCAGTTTTGACAGAATACTTATGATGTTTAATTCGTACTTTTGAATCCTTGCTAGATTGACTGATATAAAAGGGTCCGTCCAAACATAGAATTTTATATACTATGTTGTTTTCCTTGGGGCTACTTTTTTACTAACACTCCTTTTATGTGTTGTCATATGAGAAAAAAAAACAGGTTGACATTAAAAGATTTCAACAATTATTTTATGTTTTCAAAACCAATTAAGTAAGGCAAGTTAAGAATGTTCTTAGGGGTTTCTTTATAAGTCTTTTTGTGGGCATTATTATGAAAAATATCAAGTACATATGAAGGATAACATAAATCTGTCCCTATTTTTCTTATGTATATGTAACCTATATATCTCACCATATCTATCGATATATGTACTATATAATTATATAATTAATACTATAATATAATATATATATAGATATATATATATATATATATATATTATATATATATATATATGTATAATATATATATATTATATAATATATAATATATTATATCTAAATTTTAATCCCTACACACACGCACACACAACACATACAACACACACACACACGCGCGCCGCACACACACACACAC
>NC_087203.1:62130234-62132734 GCF_015104395.2 Macrobrachium nipponense | reverse complement strand
ACTTGAAGACAAACAACTAAAATAGTTCAAAATTTTCATAAGGCTGATAAGCATTATTTTCTTTCTGGGATGTTTTACTTATTACATTTCATCGTTTCAAAAAGAAAAATTATGAAAATATTCATAACTACATTTTTTTTGGCGATACCGCAAAACTTTCATAAAACTAAACCACAGAATAAAACAGCCCAGTTATAAACTCTATTTCTACATTTGGGAGGCAATGGTTTGCAACAGAAGCTAAGATTTCCCTAAAATTAAAAATATTCTAAACACTGATATTTATTTCTGACAAAATTTTTACACTTTAGAATACTTGAAAAACTTAAAACTATGACGCAACGAACAAAATTGTTTACTGATAAATGTTACCTATCGTAAGAAATATTAATGCACCAATATTATTTTCGGGAAGATTTTCATAGAGTAAAACTGTTAGACAAAGACAGATCGAAAATAAAATGACTCAGAAGCTGTTCTTTTTCCTGTGATGTGTCGTTTTACTTTCGCGTGATTGTCTCAGGGGCCAAAGAGATTTATTCACCGCTAAATTGCTTGGAAATCTCTCCTACATATATATCTATATATATAGTATATGAATCTATATATATATATATATATATATATATATCTATATATATATATATATATATATATAATATATATACTATATATATATATATATATATATATATATATATATAATAGAAGGTAATGCCACAGAGTAAAATGAAAGACGAGAACTACCGACATCTTTCGGTCTTAACGACTCTTTACTATATAGTAAAGGGTCGTTAATACCGAAAGATCTTAGCAGTTTCTCGTTTTTTATTTTCTTCCTTCCGTTATTTATACATAGCATCACGTTTTATATATTTCGCAATCAAGTTTTTTTTATTTTCATATCTATATCTATATCTATATACATACACACACACACATATATATCTATATATATATATATAGATATATATATATATATATATATATTATATATATATATATATATATATATATATATATATATATATATAAATTTATTCAGCGCTCATTTGCTCCGAACGATCTTTATTTCACACGTTAAATTCCGACTTCACATCCGTCCCGCAAAAGACATCACTACATACACACACACACACACACACAGCATACAATATATATATATATATATATATATATATATATCTATATATATATATATATATATATATATATATATATATATATAATATATATATATATATAATTATATATATATATATATATATATATGTATATATATATATATATATTCATATATTATGGATATATATCATATACATAAATATATTTACCAAACGCTTTCCCCTTTTGGTTATAAGCTAGTCCTAAGGGAGGACAATACGAGCCCTAAGCCCATTGCGTAAGTCCCAGCTGTCCCTAGTACACATGAACAGCTGGGTCGACTGATGGCGGTAGGAGCGGACATATTTCAACTTCATATCTATTTAATCCCGATAAAGATGATCCGAAGTTAATGTAAAAATTAAAATGAATTTACATTTGAAATGTAACCGGATAATTCGTTTACGTAAGTACTTGAATCGAGCAAATGGTACCACTCGAGAAAATATGAAACGAAAATGAATAAACATTATCTTTTTGACTAATAGGACGAGGACCACATTATTCATTATTTAACAATACTATTATCACATTTCACAAGCATGTTGGTAACAAAGCAAAAATACGTTTCATACGCGTAAGAGAGAGAGAGAGAGAGAGAGAGAGAGAGAGAGAGAGAGAGAGAGAGAGAGAGAGTGTGTGTGCGTGTGTGTGACGGGGATCAGATTTTATAAAAGCGGGTGATCATTCGCTTTTGGAGCCAAAATTAAGAGCGAAAACTACATTTTCTATTCATACTTAATCAAAGTTTTGAAAGCAAGCCAGACAGAAAGGATCGTAAATGGAAGTTTTGTTTCTAAATTAAGCTGGCCTTTTGCTCTCTATAGTAGCTCTAACTACAAAGACGGGAATCGAAACACAAAAACAAAATTCAACCGACTCTCAGAGTCTGGTTTGGGTGGCAATGGGTTATCATAACGAAGTCCCAGAAGACAATGGAATAAAAAAGTGAATATTTCAAGGTCTCTGCTATTCACTGACTTTAAAACAGGTCTGTGATTTAATGATTTTACCAAACATCACTCGCTGCTCTAAATATAATAGATCATTGTTTCCAGTAGTTAAAGGGAAAAAGTTTCTGGCAGGTTCGAGAGCTCTGTATCACGAACAGACACCTGAATACTACAGACAAGCGCTTCCTGGAGACGGGGAGCGAAACTCATATCAATTACACCGCTGAAATGTGCTTATTGATGGTCTGAGATCCCTTACTTTGAATATAGAATTTGCTGAAGACCGAACTACAATAAATAAGTGCATATATTTTGTAGTTAGAAAAAAGGCAAGGCAATTTTTTTTATAATCAAGTTTGAATTCTACATGAACTACCCGGAAA
>NC_087203.1:62092734-62125234 GCF_015104395.2 Macrobrachium nipponense | reverse complement strand
AAGCCAAAAACACAAATGATACTACTACTACTACTACTACTACTACTACTACTACTACTACTACTACTACTAATAATAATAATAATAATAATAATAATAATAATAATAATAATAATCCTTTTGAATGTTCTCCAATGTTTTCAGTGACATCGTTTACAGGAGAAAACATTTCCTTTGAATGATAACCGGTCACATACAAAGAAAAATTAATAGCTCATGAATAATTCCCAGCTGGTTTCAGTGGGAACTTTCCCGTGAAAAAGTCTTCAAAGGGCATCTAACTCATTCAAGATATTGGAATGCTTGCTCATACTTCCTTAAGCATCAACGGGAAGCTAAGTTCGAGTCCAAATCGTACTCGTACCTGACGTCACCCTCGGGCGCCACTGAAGAAAAGGAGAGAGAGAAAGAGAAAAAAAAAAAAGAGAGAGAGAGAGAAATGTCCTCCTCGATAAACTTAATATGCAAGGAATGTCCTACAATTCTCGGGGGAACAATTCCGAGCTATGAAAAAAAAAAAAAAAACGATAAAAAATAGCAGGTCTGAATGTCTTACTACATACGAATGGAATAAAAAATTGCTGGTATCCATGTGAGATTTTTTTCTCTCGTTCTGAAAGTATCGGGCATGAAGAGTAATAGAAAAAACGAGAGGCTGCCTTGTAAAAATTATCTTTTTACTGGAATAATCTGTGTTTGTATTTGTTGACTTCAATTTTTAGAAATAATAATAATAATAATAATAATACTAATAATAATAATAATAATAATAATAATAATAATAATAATAATAATAATAATAATAATAGATGATTACGATGTCTTTTGTTACGGAACACGTAAAACTATCCTTGAGAAGTGACTAATAATAATCATAACAATGATAATAGTAGCAATAATAAGAAATGAAAACATGGCCATGCTACTATTTAAAGTAATTGATTGAATACTCCAGTTCTATTTCTATTCCGAGGAAGGTCGGACAGAAGAAACTTCCTTGAAAAAAACTACGGCAATATCTTCTACCTAAAAATGAATCGATTCCTCTCAACAGACCAGTTTTGAAACAGCAACAATGCACTGCAGATTTTTTTATTAGTTTTAAATCATTCGAATATTGGAAAATGTTAGAAATATCCGAGTGAAAAAGCAAAAACGAAAAGTCTCGAACAAAAACCTTCTACATTTATCAAGATATATTTATTCCCAGAGAAAGGATTCGGGTATGCGGCTGCTTTCTCTTCGAAGAAATGATGCATTTTGTACTTTTCGCCTAAATTCAGTAAAACATGTCATTATAAAAGCAGGAATTAGTGCACGCTTAGAGATAAATCAAGCGTATTCGTGAGAGCAAAATGAATGTGCAAATAAATAAGCAATTAAATAAATACATAATGTATAAATAAATACACACCTACACACACACCAACACACACACACACACACACACACCACACACACACACACACACACATATATATATATATATATATATATATATATATATATATATATATATATATATATATATATAGTAGTGTTAACCTTCCATTTTTATACAGATCATTTGCAATTAAGTTGCTGCCCTGCGCCCCTCTGTATTGCTGCTAATTGTAACGAGCTACCTATTTCAAGAATTGAGCCAGCAAGCACCTGTATTATCTGCTTCATATCGAAAGTACTCCCTGGTACTGACTGCTGGTAGGGTGACCACGGGATTACGAGAATATAAGAGTTCTAACTTACAGAAGAGAAAAAATTTGCGCTTGTTTTTTGAAAAATGAATGGCGCTTCTGTTTACCAGGCAGTGAATTATGTACCTAGTTTATAGTTGACTGTGATGGGTAGCAGCTATGCAAGATATAAGGCAAGGAGCTTGCAACCCTCATCCTAAAGGTATCACTGAGAGATCAGAAGGTTAACAGCCTGTAGTTTAAGAATAACTGTGAAAGTAACTTATGAGAGAATAAGGAGAGCAGTCATACAGCCGAATAATGGAGAGGCACATCGAGTGATTGGATTACAAGTGCGATGCTGCGGTAAGGTGGTGAACATAAAATGGAATGGCTGGCCAGGGTTTGTATGCAATGTCTGGATGATGGAAAGGTTCCATAGGAATAAATAGGAGGAATCGTTATTCCAACGTCTCAAGAGACAATCTATTGAGGTAACTGAAATTATAATCAAGAAAATATAACATATGACAAAAGTACTGAAAGGGAAGAACAGTTTAGTTTTACACAAGAGATAGGGGTGGGATGAAGTTGTTAACAAAAATAATTTCAGAAGTTTGCTGTATATTGCATACCAAGGACCCAGAGAAAACTTACAGCAGAACTGACAGAGGGGCAATATGGAGTGTGTAGGGAATAAAGTTTTTATGATGGAAGCGAAGTGCAAGTTAGATTACTTATTGGGAAGAGGTATTGGTTTAGTGTAAATTTTACTATACCTCCATGGCTGCTTAATATCCTTATTGGGAGATGCTAGTCAGGAAAGGAAAGAAAAAGGTCGAAAATCAATAAAAAGAAAAATTAGCCGTGAATAGGGCAAAGAATGTTTTATGATTGTAGACTATCAGTACTGATTGGAGATAGGAAACTGAAACTTCAAAAACTAGTGAGAGTCACAGTTTGCTAGAGGAGAGAGCTGAGAGTAAATACAAGTGTTAGGAAAGTAACTGGGTGTCTGCGAAAAAAAACAGAAAAAACAACGGGAAATGTCTTTGGAAGCCATGGTAGGGATGTACGAAGTAACTGTTGAGCCAACCATCCTCTATGGAAGTGAAAGAGAGATGCTAAGTATGAAACATATAAGAAAAAAGGTTGTTGCTGAGATGAGACATTTATGAACTACAATATGTGGTGTAATCAAAATATGAAGGGTGGGAAATATGGAGATATGTGAAAGTAAAAAAAAATTCCCGTGTAGTTGCAATCATGAACTATTATGGTTTGAGGAGGAATAACATAATTTAAAAAGTACTGGATAGCTGAATTAATAGAAGAAATTGAAAGGAAGGGCCGTAGTGATCAGGATGCACGAACATGTTCAAACAGATGAGAACGGCAGTGCTTATATTTGAAGCTCTATACAGGAGTTCATCCTTGACGATTCTATTTTAAGTAAGAACAAGGCAGCGACTGTTGCTTTGATTTCCAATGGAGCCAAACAATTGAATATATATATATATATATATATATATATATATATATATATATATATATATATATATATATATATATATATATATATAATATATATTTTTTTTTTTTTTTTTTTTTTTTACTATGGGTGCTATAGGTTCATTGGTAGACGACTGGGCTTTAATTAGCAAAGGTCAATGATCTAACTATAGCTATCCCGTCTAAAACGTCAACAAAGATGTATTGAATTCTGTGCTAGATATATATATATATATATATATATATAATATAATAATATAAATATATTATATAAATATTATATATATTATATATATACAGTACTGGTAATCTTCTTTAGGCAGTGGATATATATATATTATTATATATATATTATATATTATATATATATGTAAATATATTATATATATATATGTATATATATATAATATTATATATTATATATTATTATATATATTATACTATATAATTTATTATATAATATAATAATCCAGTGAGGCAGCAAAAAGTACTAGTTATATAAGGAACAGACGCTAATGGGAACTGAATCTTTTGCACATTCGCCTACTCTCAGATCCACCTCCTTTTAATTAGTTTCAGATGGCTCTTTCTCCTCCGAGAATTATTTATTATATGATCTATGAAATAAAAAAAATGTACTGGTGATGAAAATATGTATTTTTTTATATTCTTCCTCTGTAATTGTAAAAATATATTTCCTTCTTCCATGTGAAATACGAACGCATACGTAATTCTACACCTTTACTTTGATCTCCAATACTGAGAAATCTTAAGCAAATGTTAAATTGATTACGTGTCTGTCACAAATACTACTGGCAGATATGTTCAACGAATTTATGTATTCGTCCACACTTTTAAATATTAATGAAATCATAACATAAATTAATAACACATACATTAATATATTATTGTATATATACATATATATAATTGTATAATATATATATAACTATATATACATATATATTAATTATATATATATTTATATATATATAATATATTATATATATATCATTATATATATAATAAATATACAATATATATATATATTATACATATATATATGTATATATATGTATATATAAATATTATATATATATACATATACATATACATATACATACAACAATACAACACGCACAACACACATACACCCACCCACACACACATTATATATATATATATATATATATATTATATATATATATATATATATTATTATATACGGACGTACACAGAAACAGATCTATTTATAAATTCTTTTATTATTCACAAACAATATGCCAAAAATATCGTTTCATATCGAATTCACTGTAACTTTGGAAAACTTACCCCAAAGTATATTATAAAACTGATAGCAGCTTGCATGCTGGCCGAGATTCGAACCGTGGCTTTTATTTTAAAAACGGCGAATAGACAGCATCTGACCATTTCGAAGACGCCCTAGCGCTCATCAATTACTATTCCTTTTGGGTGCAAATTATCCCTAAAAGATAATTGCGATTTTATGAATATATGGAAACATATATGGATATTATAAATATATATATATATATATATATATATATATATATATATATATATATATAGTATATATATGTATATATATAGTAATAACCACAATGCCCCCTTTTTTTTTTTTGTTTTTGAAGATGTAGCCCAGGGCTTTATATTGACAAGCGTATCCAAAAAAAGAGCAAAGAATTTGAGAAGTTAAGAGGGCATTCATATGTATCTGGTAAACACATAAACACACACACACACACACACACACACACACATATATATATATATATATATATATATATATATATATATATATACATATATATATATATATATATATATATATATATATATATATATGAACAAAGTTTATAGGCTCTTGCCTCTGTATGTCTTTACTTGCTGTGACTATATCTTGTTTCGATTTCCCTTCGTGGCTGTAACTGTGTTTGTATTATCACAACGTTTTTTTTTATTTTATCGTGATTTAAAATAATATATATGTGTGTGTGTGTATGTGTGTGTGTATGTGCGGTATACGCGCGGACGCGGATTACGTAAATATATTATATATACAATACTCCAGCCATGACACATTCTTCACATTCCACTCATTCTCTCATGTATTATCAAGCTAATTTCCCTTCGTCTGGACAGAGCTGCATGGAACGCCTCTCTAGTCTGCATAATTGGCCAAATCATCGACACCTTAGGGAAGGTGCATCCTCTCCCTTGGCTTTATCTCAGCCCAACATCAATGAGATCTCATCGTTCTGCCCCTCAGGTTCTTTTCGCCTCAGGTTCTGCCGTTAATTGGAAATATCAGCCCGAGATTCAGTAGTGTTGATTAGCGTGAGTTTGAACCAGACGGCTAATTACTGTTGAAAGTTTCAGTCATCGGTAGGTTTACTTAATTTCCTGAAATTTCGGCCTCATCATACCTGCTGCAACTTGGTACAGACTTCTAACGTTAATTGCAAATCTCATGTTTTGGCACTACGCCTTTTGCCCCAGACGTCCAAGGCCTGTATCCTTGAGTCAATGCTCAAGTGCAGCCGAAAAAAACTGGAAAGATAACCCATTGAAAAATATATCAGCTATTACAATAGTTAGATATTACAATATTCAGAAACCTGCAGATATAGCATTCGAAATAAGGTGCCAGAGACCATAGTTAGTGGTATTGTCAAGAAACTTACAAACATTCAGTATCGGGGAAAGCCTACAAGAATAACTACTCACGCACTTCAGCCTCTCCCATTTATTCCTAATCGGCGCTAAAACAAGCCACAATAAACTGCACAAGAAAACTACTTAACATCACTTGAACAGACAACACAAACGATCAAAAATCGGTGCGAACATTTTGGAGGGTTCGTGAATAAATGCCAAACATAGGAAAGGCTGAAGTCCAGTTAACGACGACCAGTTCTCCGACGGCCAAAGGAAAGGACCAACGCAATCAATTTTGCTTGAGCACGATCAAGTGGACTGAGGATTGTGTGCGAGGGCCTATATTGCACTTGGGTGCTCACTTTATTACTCGAGTCAGATAACTTGCCTCCTCCCCTAGCGCTCCCTCCCCCCCCTTTTTTCTTTTATGGGGATTCATGCTTCCTATTGCCATTTCCGGAAATTTTTTATACCGATGCAAGAGGAAACACAATTAGATTCCCTGTTGGCAAAGAGGACCGTTGCTCTTTCTTGCCGAATCCTGCACTGGAGCTCCTCATTTGAAAATTGAACTGTTGGCGTTGGCGGTTTTACACATGTGGCACACGTTTTGTTCGAGAATTTCCCTCTTCCCCCTTAGCTCACTTTCGAGAATATATATTACTAAAATTTCTGAAGATTATTTCTCTCTCTCTCTCTCTCTCTCTCTCTCTCTCTCTCTCTCTCTCGCATCTGCTCCTTATGATTTCTAGTCACTGGAAAAATCATCTATTTATCTTAAATTCAAAAAGGAAATGAATAAGTAATGGTTAAAGGAAGACAAAGCTCCAAGACTGAAGCATTCACAATGACATACACTAGACGAAAAAAAATATAATAGATTTAAAGGCAGCTGACATAAAGTTGAATCCAAAGATCTAAAAAAGTTTCAAGTCGAAAACAATTCTTAAAATGTCTAAAGCTGAACAGCAATTAAAAGACAAGAGTGAACTTTTCGCAGCACTTTCGAGTTTTCCATCGTTGAGAACATCGTCCAATGCGACATTGTTAAATGCTTATGCCTGGGGGCATTATTCATGTGATAAAGATACATTATCACTGTTATACCTTGAGACCTTAACCTGACGAATTACATGATATCGCGTTAAGTCTAAAAAGTTTTTTTTTTTTTAAGTAGACTGAACTATGTCTATAATACTTGGGGGAAAAGAAAGTAATTTATGAAAAGAGGACATGCACTGGAGATTGCGATTAAAATAAAAGTGCAATTCTCTTATAAGTTCTTTGCATGGGGGGTATTAGTAAAATGTATTCGTCGGATTACCTCTGCTGTCTGAAATGAACCGTAATTCTAAAGGCACGATCAAGCTATTATACGCAATTCTTAAATTGCGTATAATATGTGACTCTCGCAAGAGCGTTGCAGCAATCTGCAATAACCGCAACTCCTAAACCTGCAATTACGTTAACTTCCTTGCCAGGTAGAATCACGCATTTTATCTTAATAATAACTTGTTTCCGCAAGAGGAATGTACAAAAATAAAAAAAATCTTTAAAAGCATGAAGGCCTAATTTGTAAGCCCGCTTTGAAAAGCGAGGTGAGAGGGGGGCCTAAAATCAGGTCAACTTATTCAATTCTTTGGAAAGCATATACCCTCCAACAATTAGAAGTCATCTGATATCACGACTTCACAAGATGATGATGTAACGACTTGCAGCACCTACTGGAAGTCTATGCCCTGTACACGCTCCGACAATTTAAAGGTCATTCGTACGTACTAGACACACACTCCCACCGTGATTCATATGCTTGCATTAAGCCACAAACGTCCTTTATATGAATCACGGTGATGTGATAATAATTCATAATATGGCTACGTGCGGCAAACGTTCGACTTCGTTGACAAGGCAGGGTGTTTGGATATCGATTCTCATTACAAATACTCGAGTTCGAATCGGTACCAACGTATACCTCACTTGTTGGCAGAGCCGGTAACTTCACTGAAGTCCTGATTTCTCTTCTGTCCGCTAGTTCGAATCCACGAGAGAACGATATAATCATCGACTAAAAAATTTTGCTTCGGTTAACATATATATTTATTCCGAAGTAGAGCGAATTGGACATTATAGGATATTTGTAGCTTAATGCATATATATACATACATACATACATACATACATACATACATACATACATATATATATATATATATATATATATATATATATATATATAATATATATATATACATTTACTAACAGGACCTCAGAGAAACTGGATGGTATCTAGCGGAGATATTTATTAAATGAAATAAAATTACAAGCTTTCCTGGAAACTACCAGTCCTCATTGTCAAGTATATTTGGATACTTGACAACGAGGACTAGTAAAGCTAGTAATTTTTTTAATAAATATCTCCGCTAGATACCAACCAGTTCCCATGAGGTCCTGTTAGTCTCTGTATTAATACACAGAATAATTGTGTAAGTGATAAAGTTAATACACACACACACATATATCACATATCCTATATATATATATATATATATATATATATATATATATATATATACTATATATGTATATATATATATATATAATATATATATATATATATATAATCTATATAATATGTGTATACAAAAAACCTCTCTTCCTTAAAAATATGGAATTTTCTGAGATGCTTAAAGAACTCATACAAGAGTACAATTTTATAATTACCTTTTGGCCAAGAAACTTATATCCAAAAGAATGGTGTAGTACCGTAATAATTTCAGATGCATACAGAAACAAAGTGACGGACAGACAAATACACACACAAGCACATACGCACAAATATATATTTATATATATATATATATATATATATATATATGTATATATATATATATAATTAATGTATGTGTGTGTACACTCTTTAACTTGGCTGGCGGCCACTCTCTTGTCAATACATGTGTAATATAATATAAATATAATAGGAGTAATAACAATTATAATAATAATAATATTAATATGGAAGGAGTCCCTCGTCTCTTTCTAAGAGCGATATTATTGAATAACTGAATATGGTAGCTGTTTATACGGTATTGCAGCTTACATAGCCTTCTCCATACGCAGAAGTATATATATATATATATATATATATATATATATATATATATATATATTATATATATATATATATATATGTGTGTGTGTGTGTGTTGTGTGTGTGTGTGTAAGTAAGTGTGTAGTGTGTGTTTTTTTTTTCTTCAGCAGGTAGCTTGTATAGTTGGGCTTCCAAAGGCATGGAAGGATATTCTGCCGCAGAACGGTTATGTAACCTATAATAATAATAATAACAATAAGAACAATAATAATAATAGTAATTAATCAGACGTAACAATCATATCCATCCTTTGGCCGTAAAGTCACCAACAGCTTCCCATTGCGCACTCGCTCCCAATGACACTGTTGCTTCTCCAATAACTAAGAGGTCCGTCACTAGGTCGGGTTTTCACAGACTGACTCTTGCAGTTTTCCCCCTTTTAACATTGATTTTACACAGTTTTTTTCTACAAGCTAATCATTTCAATTCTACTGTTATCCACCATATCACTATCTTAGCTTTAAATGTCGAACATGACAAAAAACGCAGCTACATTATAACTGCAAGCGTTTCATTTATTGACGGTGACGAATTATTAATTTGACGGTCGGCTAGCTTTCCTGATCCAGACAGCGAAGCAGGACCTGTAAGCCTTAACAACTCTTAACTTGCAATCACGTTCCCATTCCTTGGCTTCCGACTTTTTAAACCAACTTTGTTTCACCCATACACCCAAGGTGAATAATATTGAACAACCAAGAAGCTGGAACTAAGGCTATTTTTATTTGCTTTAATATTTTATTCATGGGAAAGTTATTCTTCTACTGTATAGTTATGAACTTTCTAATGACCTTCACTTTTGCCACAGGAACTTCGATTCATGTCTAGGCAATTGTCATCTGAACCATGCATTCGCACCAATCTCTATTTCGTATTTTAATAAGTTGTGCGATATTTGCCAAAAACAAAAACTCCGTTCATTTAAATCTCGCCAAATATTTTTCTACAACTGTCATATTACAATCACATTTCTCTTCCAAATAATACCATCCATCACTCATCAATCTGCTTCTGCTACGCTCCATTTTTTAGGTATTGGGCAACATACAACATACGTTTTCATAAAAATGAAGACGCTGCCAATAGCGATTTATATAAACTGATCCAGGTGGGTTGAGAGTCATTTTCAAAGAGCTGTTTTACTTTCTGTTGGATCACAAACACGCATTCATACATACGAAAAATAAATAACAACTCATAAGCATGTAACGGTCAAGTATAAAGGAAGGGAACCAAGAATGTTATGTTAACAGTAAAGCACACTTAAAATTTACCGTTAGCGACGTCTTCTTTCTACGCATCTGGGAAAGCAAAAACAAATCAGAAATATTAAGCAGAGCCGTTTTTAAAAATGCAGACGTCTGCGATGACCTTCAGAAACCGACTCCCTCTACTGACCCATATTTCAGGGAAGATCAGAAATACCCAAATGGTGCTCTGGCAAAACAGCCACAATCTGTTCGGAAGGTGAGGCATCGATCTCTTTCGATTCCATTTCAGTGCTGAACTGGAGTTTGATCCCCTTTTAGATATTACAGAAAAGGGATCTGAGGGATTTCCCACAATCTACGCCTCCCTGGATACTTGATTTCCCCAGTGGGTGGAAGATGACGAAGTTAGCTCTCTAGGTAATTACTCTCCAGAGTTTCTAGAATTTCTTGATCCACTGGAATCCTCGCTTTAGCATTAGACGGAGCTTTCTATTTTCCTCCTTTCCCCCTCCAAAGTAACTTCGTAAAATATGGTTTCTTCCCAACCAGGTAAATCTCCTACTTATACTTGTAAAAATCTGAATCTTTTTTTTTTTTTTTTTTTTTTTTTTGTGGAAGAATTCGAACCTGGTTTGGTTATTTCCACCTTCAGTCTTCATCATTGCAGATTTTAAATGTAGATTATTATTTCTGATACTTCTTTTGCTGCGCCATAACATAATAAAAACTCATCCTAATAAAATCAGCTACTATTATATATAGTGTATATATATATATATATATATTTATATATATCTATATATATATGTGTGTGTGTGTGTGTGTGTGTGTGTGTGTGTTGTGTGTGTGTCTGAGGCCTTTGTCCTGCAGTGAACTAGCAGCGGCTGATGATGATGATGATTTATATATATATATATATATATATTATATATATATATATATATATATATATACGTATATATATATATATATATATACGTACATATATATTTATTTATAAAGAGAGAGAGAGAGAGAGAGAGAGAGAGAGAGAGAGAGAGAGAGAGAGAGAGAGAATTATCTGAATGCTATACTAGCAAAAAATGGAATGGAGAACTTTCTCCATTATTTACATGACATGATCATGTATACCAGTAGCCTTTCACTGCAGTTCCATTTATCCTCTTGAATACATAAGGTGGGATTTTTCAGAGCAAAATCCCACAAACTTTATATCTCATTAGGCCATGAAAGCTTGCGAAAGAGTCCGTCACAATACTGTGAATAATCTAAGAAGCAGGTACGCTATCAAGTACATACCGGCATCCTATTTCTACTTGCTTCCTTGTTTTCGCAATTTGTTATTTATATAAAACACTGGTATCATAATTTATTCAATATTATCATATAGCCTTAAGGAACACGCACAATGAAACGAACGTTTCTTACAACCCAGAAAAGTTTGATGAAATGTGAAAGGAAAAATTGACACAAACAACTAAAAAGAGTAATCGTGAATACAAATAGTCTGTAACTGTAAATATATACCAATTAATAGTCAGCATGATTGAATTAACAAATAAATGAATGTGTACTTTAAAATACCCCAAAAAAATATAACCAAAGATTGAGGAAGGTTACGGCGTGGGCAAAGGCCCAATTCTGAGTCCATATCTCATATTTGTTGAGGGGGGCCATTTGATTTACTAGAAACGCAATAGCGGAATCTTTTAGTTATTTTAGTTTTTTACTCAAATACATTTCATTATAATAGACTAGGCTTCTATGTCTCCGAAAAATAGAAAAGTACACACACACACATATATATATATATAATATAATATATATATAATATTATATATATATATCTATATTCAAATATATATATATTTTCTATATATATAGAATATATATATATAAGATATATATATATATATATATATATATATATATATATATATATAATATATATATATATATAGATAAGATAGATAGCTAGATAGATTTATTAGATAGATAATAGATAGCATTACACAACAACCACCACAAAACGCCACAACCACCAAGGAAACACAACACCAACAGCACACAAACGCAACACGACACCACACCCTACACCACCACACACACATATATATATATATATATATATATATATATATATATATATATATATATATATATATATGAAGAAATCTGGATATTGTTTTAATTTTCTTGTTTATTTCCCGCACATGAGCTCAAATCTACGTACGCAAATGCAATTAACATAAATTTTAATTCATGTAATTTCCTGGTTTATCTACCTACTTATACTAGATTATTCCTACATTAAAGAACAAACTGCTTGCCAGTTTCCAGTTTCGATATTAAATGGCAGATTTTTCCATTTCAAGCGCTCTGGACTTTAATGTGGTTTAATCAGAGTGGATTTGTTCCAGTGTTCTCTGTGTGATATGTAATTCAAATATTGTCAAGAGAGCTAAAAGAACCACAAAATATAGTCCAAAAGCCTCAGTGCATCTGCCTCAAGACAGTCTTTGGTTCAACATTTAGTTTATTGTTTGTTTGTTTGTTTGAATGGTGGTTTTACCTTGCATGGAACCAGTGGTTATTCAGCAACGGGACCAACGGCTTTACGTGACTTCCGAACCACGTCGAGAGTGAACTTCTATCACCAGAAATACACATCTCTAACACCTCAATGAAATACCAAAGAATATAACTCGCGGCTACAGAGGTGGCATGCCAATACCATACCGATCACGCCACTGAGGCGCTTTTAGTTAACTGTTGAATAACCAGGCTTCCTTCAATTTTCCTTCCTTGATTACTTACAACAGCGTTTATCAGTTTATTCATTCTTAGCAGCTAATCATATATCTGCTGCTTGTTTTATGGTTATTAAAACGAGGATGATATGTAAAGCCAAAAAGTTCTCTCTGTGATCTAGCCTCGTAAAAGTCGTTCGTATATTGATCCACAATGATAAGTCGCATATCATAAATGTTTGTGATTCATTTCGTGTAATGCCAGAACCGATGTCATGAAATTCTTCGTGAACTGTTTATTATTGATTTGAATAGGTGTTAGCTAACCATGAATGTCAGAAACCTTCTAACTGATTTCTAAAACAGTCATCTATCTGGAAATTTAATACCACTCTGCCTTGGAAAGCAAAAAAATAATTTCTCGTTTGAATGGCATATTCGACCAGTGTTTCTCCAGGTGTCGATAGTGGCCCCAGTTGCTCCTTTTTCAGAAAAATATCTGGGAAAATCCAGTTCTGAGTTATGATTCGTGGCTCCCGTCGGTCGCACAGGGCAATTCATAACTTGTTTAAGAGAAGCATTTTCTGTTTGTTAAAAGGATTCAGTATAAACTTATGTCAATTGCGGAAATATATATGAAATCTTTCGATGAATAATTATAAGCTCGTAACGTTAATATTTCCCTTGGAGAAGAAGACAGTACATGTTGATAAGGCAAAATCATGTTATTAAATGCAGTTTTCACATAATTCATTGTGTAATAAATAGAATATTGGTTCCTTAGTTTCTCGCTTTTAGAACGAGCTACTTGGAGACTTTTAATTTAAATACTTATAATGACGGGCCACTCTGGAGGAAAATAATTAACAGAAACGTAATTATGTAGAAATTGCTATATGGAAGTTACACTTATTTAAATTTTCATCTCCTTGTCTTTGATTCTGAAATGAATGCATGGAATTCGTTTCGCAATATTGTGGCATGATTATTTGGCGACTTTTTTCATTTTATTCATATTAATTATATTTTTCATTTTCATATGCAATTAAGCTTATAATCCCCAAGATTCTGTATTTTACTTTTTGGAACATAGATTCACCTACTACCTCTTTGTAGTGAGGTGACCACGGCTGACATGCCTACAGAATGAAGCATGGCCACATAAAGGTTTGGAGACACCCTAGGGAAACCATTCCTTAAAGGCACCTTTGTCGGGGGAAGGACCACCTCATAGGCTGCTTCCCTAGAGGGAGGCAGGTTTAACCCTAAGCTGGGGAAGTGAGCCTTGGGAAGAGCTGCACCAAAAGGGTGAGGAGAACCAAGGCACACTAGGGACATCCCATAAAAGCACCTTTGTCAG
Organism: Macrobrachium nipponense; assembly: GCF_015104395.2. Lineage (NCBI taxonomy): Eukaryota > Metazoa > Arthropoda > Malacostraca > Decapoda > Palaemonidae > Macrobrachium > Macrobrachium nipponense. The sequence goes on along the minus strand of NC_087203.1, from coordinate 62,110,901 downwards.
GGGAAGGATCACCTAAAAGGCGGCTTCCCTGGAAGGAGGCTGGCTTGGGGAGGACCTGAACCACAAGGGTGAGGAGACCCAAGGCACCCTAGGTTAACCACACCTTAAGGGCAATTTTGTCAGGGAAAGGACCTCCTCAGAGGATATTTCCTTGGAAGAAGGAAGGTTTCCTGACTGGCTGGGGAAGCAGGCCAGTGGAAGACCTGAACTATTAGGGTTAGGGGACCCAAGGCGCCCTAGGGAAACCATCCCCAAAGGACACCTTTGTCAGGAGAAGGATCTCCTTAGAGACTGATTCCCTGGAGGGAGGCAGGTTTCCTGTCAAGCTGCGGAAGCGGGACTGGAGAGGACCTGAACCACAAAGATGAGGGGACCCTATGTGGCCCAGGGAAACCACCCCTTAAGAGCAGGTTTGTCAGGGGAAGGACCTCCTCAGAGGCTGAACCCCTGGAAGTACGTAGGTTTCCTGCCAGGCTGGGGAAGTGGTTCTGGGGAGGACCTGAACCAAAAGTGCGAGGGCTGTTTCCCTGGAGGGATGTAGGTTTCCTGCCAGGCTGAGAAGACGGGTCTGGGGAGGATCTGAACCACAAGGTAAGGGGACCCAAGGTGTCCCAGGGCAGGGAAACCATCCTTTAACTGTTTAAGTAATTGTGAAAAGGCCTTTTGTACATAAAAACTGCATATAATTAGTTGCTCAAAACACCTACACAGACGGCTCATCAACAATGAGTTGTATATACTTACAAATACTAAGCCTTTCACCTATATCTTGCAATGCCTGGGAATAGGGAGCCCTTTGCTTCCATGCCAATTTCACACTATACACCAATATTTTTTAAGGTTTTCCTCTCCTTTCCCTACTAACATTTCCAGAAACACACTCATTCATCCTCTGTGAAGAAATCGAAATGTTAAGAGGTTGAAGTGGTTGTTACAATAACATAAGCATATATGCATTTTGTATATATATATATATATATATATATATATATATATATATATACATAGATCATATATATATAGATATATTATATATAATATATATATATATATCTATATAGATATCTATATATATATAATATATATATATAGATATTCTATATATATCAGATATATATATATATATTATATATAGATATTATATATATATATATATATATATATATATATATATATATATAGATATACATAGATATATATAAATTATATATATATATATATATATATATATATATATATATATATATATCTATATGTATATATACACACACATATATGCATATATGCTAATGTTATTGTAACAACCACTTCAACCTCTTAACATTTCGATTTCTTCACAGTTTTTAGATAGGTTTAACTCATCTGATTCTCCGGATGCCGGTTCGAAACCTGCTACGGACGTCAGAATATCTCCATATTTCTTCCTTTGGATCTCAGGCCTTCTAGTAACAAGCTCATCCAAAAATGTAAAAAAATCGAAAAATTAAGAGTTCCACCAGATACATACGTATCTGGTAATTGTGTGTTGTGTGTGTGTAATGATAAAGTTGATATGCATAAAACAGAAAATGGATCAACGAAATTGCAAAAACGTTTCAACCAAACTATTATTATTATTATTTGTTTAAATAGCCATTTCCGACTAAGTTCAACCATACTAGTTGTGCTAAGTACCATTGCATCACCTATTTCGTTTTAATACACACAGTATACGTATATTATATACATACATACATACTACATACGTGTACAATTTCACCTGAAAGTAGATGGCTGTAGGTGTTAAACTTCTAGCTCTCATGAAATCCTTAGATTTCATGAGATGTGTTCAACAGGTCCATATTTTTATTTAATTAATACAGGTATTTGGCGGTAAATGTAAGAGTTGATGGCAGGATGAGAAAAGAGATGAGTCACAGGGAGGAAGAAAAGAAGATAGTAGTGTGGCAAAAGACTGGGACGAGACTTTGAGTCTATGAAATCAAGATGGGAATATATGAAGGGACCAACTCTCCTTTATGGAAGTATAGTTTGGATATTGAATGCTAAAAACAGAAAAAGTTGAAGCTGCTTTTCCGACTGTTTGATATTAAAAAATTGACAATCAAAAATGTGGAAATTCATTTAGGTAGTAGAAACAGTTTGCACAAGGGAGAGGATGAATGAGTCTGTTCTGGAAATGTTAGTAAGGAAAGGAGAGGAAAACCTTGAAAAATATTAGTGGATAGTGTGAAATTGGCATGGAAGCAAAGGGCTCCCTATCCGCCCCCCCCCCCCCACACACACACATATATATATATATATATATATATATATATATATATATATATATATATATATATATATATATATATATATATATATATAACACGAGCTCCACATCCACTGCTATTATAAGCCTAAAATATATAACATTAGTCATTTTACATACTTTTCAGTAATGGTATAGGATTAGGATTTTAATTTGGGTAAAGATGTTTCCTAGTGATAAAAGTCATGCCAGCATTGCCCAAGATATTATATTCTACTTAAAATTAGATAAATATTTATATCCTTTTACTACTAAAGTTTTTTTTTTAATTACAGTGCCACCTTTGCTATCTTCTTGATACGATTACAAAAAACAAAACAAAAAAGAGACAATCGGGGATGTACTTTAAAACATTAAGCTATATCCAACAATATTAGACCAAGAGCAAGAAGTCCCCGGCTAACTCCTTCACTCATTCTCACCTGCTTTGCATCCTCACGTGGGTTGCAGGATGCGATGATTCTCCCCACGCTCTGTTATCGGCCATGACAAATGGGCGCCCCTTTTTTCGACTCCTCTGTATCAGGGCTTGTCTCCTTCACGAGGAATGCCTCTCGGTTGTGTTCTAATGAACCGAATCGTCTTGAAGGTTTCAGGTAAACCGCGGGAGGAAGGTTATCGTTATGCAAAACTATGTAACGGTGTAAAACCCCGATTCCGCACCTCGCACTCCGCGTGTGGATGACTGCGGCGAAGCAGCAGATAAGAGGGCCGACCCCCTCCCCCCGCTCTCACCCTTTCCACACTTTCCCCGAATTATTAGGCCCTGGAATTACACTCAGTTCCTCTTCCTGGATGGAATACCGATGTGAAGTCTCCCTCCCTCTCCAACTGAGTAACAATTTAGGACTGAATGCTACGCCACGGTGCGTGTTTGTGACAGAGAGTGAGAGAGAGAGAGAGAGCGAGAGAGAGAGAGAGAGAGAGAGAGAGAGAAGCACACACAGACACAACGATTTGTTTGTTGTGATTCGGTAGGCTGCGGTGTGCATTTGATAATGTGAACGCGCATTCACTAAACAAGAAGCTGTTTGTTGGCTCTTGGCAAATAACTAAATAAATGACCGAAAATCCATTATTCTTTCATCAACTATCTACACATGTAATGCCATACTGCTTGTAAACAAAGGAAAAGAACAACTTAACCCTTTTAATTCTAGAACTAGTTTCAATATCTGAAAATTCTGTCAACTGCAAAAACAAAAGAAACATGATAAAAATCAATAACTAAATGAACAAACTCAGGCCCACTATATAATCTGACAATGTTCCAAACTAGCGAATCTATTGCTATGAGTAAAAAAAAAAAAAAAAAAAAAAAAAAAAAAAAATGGAAAAAAAAAAAAAAAAAAAAAAATAAAAAAAAAAAAAAAAAAAAAAAAAAAAAAAAAAAAAAAAAAAACTAATACGATGTCCTTTCAAAATCTAGATGAATCATCTCTGTGATCTATGGGACATAATTTGGATTTCGGAGACAGCTGTGTCATGGCCCGTACATGTCTCCCGTCCACCCCCCCACCCTCACCCCCTCTTAACTCTCAAATCTTTTATCCTTCTTAGGAGGTGAAAAATGGGGTCTTTAGTGCGTCTCTTTTTGGTTTGGCTTATTTCTTCTTCTACACAGAACATCATTGGGAACGAAAGGGAATGTACTTACGGAGTCTGGCTTTTATTGACGGCAACAGAGAAATACACAGAGGAAAAAATCATATATATAACAGTGGTTGAGGATGAATTGTAACTGCTATCATAAAAAAAGTTATCATAAAAGGTAACGGTTCTTTGGTTGCTTCATATCAAAAGATACTATTCTGGAAATTCATGAGATGTTCACGATCATAAAGGTACACTGAAGGTCTTTCGCGGTCAGAGCAGCACATCTGCAGGTCAAAGTAACGAAAGGGAACACGCAGAGCTTTTCCATGAAGCTACCGTTACTCCCAACGTCTTAATCTCCTGGACATTGCATCCTGGAATACATGTGAAAAAGCTACGTGGAATTTAGAGAGTGGGGGAATCGCTTTAAAAAAAAACAGAGATAGAGAGCGAGAGAGACTGGAAAGCAATGAGAAGAACTGATTGGCTGAGCAAGGAGCCTCTTACCTCCTCCATTCCTCTCCTTCCCCCCCCCCCCCCTCTCTCTCTCTCTCTCTCTCTCTCTCAACGTCAACAAAGTCTTCGAATCGAGCGAAGATCCGGCAATGAGTTGAATAATTTCACTCCCTCTTACAACCGCCATTATCCCGATCGTATTGGAGGTGACACGAAAAATGTCTCCCAGAAGAAATAGCGACAAAGGGAAAAAGAGAAAAAAGTAGTGCAAACACACTCAAAGTCGGTCAAAAGACCCTTTATCATCCTCTCCTTGGCTCCGATTGGGCAGGGCGTAAAGCAGGACCAATCACCGTTCGAACAGAATTGCCCAACCAGACTTCCGATGAAGTAAAAGCTTTCTTTCTCTCCCTCTTTCTCTCTCTTTAATACAACACCTTTGTAGAAGCAGAAGAAAGAGGAGAAGAAGAAGAAGAAGAAGAAGAAGAAGAAGGAAGAAGAAGAAGAAGAACGAAGGAGGAGAAACTTAAGCGATAGATCAACTCTCGACGGGGCCCTCGAGGAGCCTTCCAGGACCCCCTCGAGGCCAACCTTCAATGAGACCAATTTACAAGAAGGATTCCGAAGGCAATATGAAACCCTCCGGGGGTTTCCCAAATGGTCCTCCAAAAGGATTGTATCTCCTGCAAATCACCTTAAGGAACTTGGGGCTACATCATTTTTTCTCCCCTTCCGGCACGTAAATACATAAATAAAAAACGGGAATTACTCGGCAACAGCTGGAAAGGATTTTGTCATAATGGCGTTACACATCCTTTTCAGATTTCTTCTCCTTTCCCCTCTTTTTCTTCGTCCCGTCCGTCTCCTTTTTTTCTCAGCTTTATTATCATCTTTGCCCTTTTATCATCATCAACAGAGGCGGACGGAGTTGCTTTTTTCGCCCTTTTTGTGAACGCGTTCGCTCCTCATGAAATCATTTTTTCGATGTGATTAAGGAGATGCAGTCACTTTTTCTCCTGATTAGAGACTTCACTCTTGGCAGATGGACAGGAGGCTCTTGACAATCGAGGGCGAATCCACTCAAGGAATTGCTTACCGCCCTGGCTCCCGTTGGATTTTGGGGATTTTTTCTTGGTGGTCACTTTTTGACATGGGGACAGTGAAAAGCCACCCTTATGCAAGGCGTGATCGCAACAATGACAGGAAGATAGCCACGCTAGCAATGAGAGCATATGTGATGCATTGTAATGTAAATGCAATATATTCTGCATATATATATATATATATATATATATATATTATATATATATATATATATATATATAGTATATATATATGTTTTGTATATATATATATATATATATATATATATATATATATATATATATATTATATATATGTATATATATATGTTTGTATATATATATATATAATATATATATATAGATATATATATATATATATATATATATCACGAGTTCTGTATCAGGATCAGTTACTGCTGTAGTGTGTGGGGTCTGCGGTGGAATGTTGGAACCAATATTCTTTGGAAGCTTGAGTTTCAAGTCCATGGCCTCTGTGCCTGTTCCATGTGAATAGGTTTCATCTACTGAAATGATAATAATATATGTACACATATACATGTACATATAATATGTATGTATGTATGTAAATTATATACATACACACACACACATATATATAATATATATATATATATAATATATAATATATATATATATATATATATATATATATATATATCTAATATATATATATAATATATTTATATATATATATATATACTATTAATATTTTTAAAGGAGACTTGAAATATTTATCCCATTATTTGCATTTTTACAATGTATCTACAGTCTATCTACTATCAAAGAATGCACTAATTTTCTGAACTTTTTTTTACTGTAGTAGAGTGCACTAAATTCTTGAATCTTTTCTCTTGTAGAAGATTCCACGCAATTTCTGAACCTTTTCTAGTGCAGAAAAATCCACGTAACACCTGAACCTTTTCTACTTTAGAAGACTGCATTAATTCCTGAACCTTTTCTACTGTAGGAAAATCCACGTTATTCCTGAACCCTTTCTACTGTAGAAGAATGGACGTACTTCTTGATCCTTTCTTCACTTTCAGCCACAAACACACAAAAGAAGATTGTCTTCACGTACCTTCTTACACAACTAGGACAGACAGACTTAATCAAATATCTTTTAATGCAACCTTTTCAGGTGAACATAAGACCTTATCTTACCAGACCTGAGGAAAACATGAAAATGGCAAGAGACCTGACCCTTCGAAAATGGCAGCGTAGAGTGACAGGAAAACGAAAGTAAGCGGAAATTTCCAAAGTTTGGTGGTTGCAGAGGGGAAATAATAACGAAAATACATCTAACTGATATAGTGGTTTTATGGAATTAAGGCTGTCAAGTCAAGCTTTAAGCCATCCAGAGGAAGCTAAAGTGATTGGACAACAAGATTGATGAAATGGAAGCAAGTAAAGAAGAAATGAATAGTAACTTCACAAAATTTATATTGGGATCAGCACAAGAGATAGGCGGAAAAGTTCCTAAACAAAATCAAGGGAAACTATCAGAAAACACCAAAAACTTAATAAAGAAGCAGAACTATCCAAAACAATAAAAAAAACCCCAAGACATTCGTAAACACAGTCAGACCAAAATTGAGGAAACAAAAGAAGGGAAGAAGGATCAAGTTGATGAAAAGAAGACTTGGAACAGGGCGCCGACAGATATTTCCTTTAAAGGATGAAAATGGAATTATTATCAAATGGAGTGATAAAAATTCCTGAGGATTTCTATACAATGCTGTAAAATAGTGATATAGGAAATAACTTTGTCAATAGAAATAATGAAACACCTGAGCCGGCATCAAAAGTAACATTAGAAGTAAAGAAAGCATGAAAAGGCATGAAAAGAAACAAAGCTGAAGGAGAAGATGGCCTAACAGTTGATTAAATAATAGATGGCGGAGATTTCATGATAGTAAAACTCGCTGAACTTTACACAAAATGTTTGCAAGAATGCTCTATACCTACAGCTTGGAAAAACTTTATCATTATATTAATTCACAAAAAGGGAGACACAAAAGACCTGAAACATTACTGCCCAATAAGTTTACTCTCGGTAATAAATAAAATATTTACAAAGATCATATTAGGCGGAATAGAAAGACAGCTAGGCTTTAATCAACCAAGAGAGCAGGCAGGTTTTAGAAGCGGGTATTCAACAACTGACCATATCCATGTAATTAACCAGCTAAAGGAAAAATCAACAGAGCATGACAAACCACTATGTATGGCATTTGTAGATTATGAGAAAGCTTTAGATTCTGTCAAAACTTCAGCAGTAAAGAAAGCCCTTCAAAAGCAAGGAACAGATGAATCTTATGTTAGAACACTTGAAGATATCTATACGGTTAGCAAAGCAATCCTAAAACTACTTATGGACAGTGAGAAATTTCCGATTGAGAAAGGAGTTAGACAGTGAGACCCCATCACTCCTAAATTATTCACAGCGTGCCTAGAAGTTTTTAAGAATTTAGATTAGGAAAATGTGGGAATTAACTTTAATGGGGAATACCTTAACAACTTAAGATTTGCAGATGACATAGTTCTACTCAGTGAATCAGGGAAGGAATTACAAAAGATGATAGGAGATTTGAATAGAGAAAGCAGACTTGTAGGACTGAAAATGAATATGAGTGAAACTAAGATAATGTTCAATGAAAATGCAAAGAGACAACAAATAAGGATTATGGACGAACCCCTAGAGATTGTTAATGAACAGGAGAGACAGTAAGTGTTTCCCCAGGACATGAGACCGAAATTAAAAGAAGGATAAGCATGGGATGGAGAGCTTTTGGTAAGAAAAAAAAATGAGATTATGAAAAGTAAAATGCTACTTTCTCTAAAAAGAAAAGTATTTAATCAGATGGTTCTACAAGTATTAACTTATGCATCAGAAACTTGGAGCCTGTGGGAAGAATAATGATGGGAATAACACTAACAGACAGAAAAAGAGCAACATGGATACGACAGCAAACTAAAGTAGAGGATGCTCTAACAAAAAGTAAGAAAAAGAAACGGACGTGGGCAGGACATACAATGAGAATGTCAGATAATAGATAAGCAAAAAGAATAACAGAATGGGTTCCTAGAACTTGCAAACGAAGCAGGGGAAGGAAGAGAAGACGATGGATTGACGAGCTAAGAAAATTTACTGGTATAGACTGGCATAGAAAGAGCATAAACAGACGGCAGTGGAAGGACATGTCTGAGGTCTTTATCCTGCAATGGACTAGCAATGGCTATGATGATGATGATGATATAAATACATATATATATATTAGTATAATATATATCTATATATATATGATATATATGTATATATTATTATTATATATACACGCACACACACATATATATGCATATATATATATATATATATATATATATATATATAGTATATATATATATATATATATATATATATATATATATATTATATATATATATATATAATACTATATATAATATATCTACCGCATTGAGTACTGTCATTAAAATTTAAACAGTGATTGTGAAGATGCAGTAATCTTGGACAACAGAAGGCCAAGACGAATATGATCACTCTTCAAAGCAAGGAATTTCACGAAGAGAATCATTCATTTTTTTCTTAAAACAAAATGAAAAATATCCGATACGTCACAACAAATTCATTTCATCACACTTTTACCTTGGAATTCTGTCCTGAACCTTTACCCCTATGAAGAGTTGCTTATTTTTCCATTTTCTTGATTGCTTCTGTTTTTTGAGAGTTTGTTATTGTCTGAGCTTCTTTTTTTAGAAGTGAATGACAGGCAACGAATATAAGAAAAAACCCATACAAAAATAAACGTCCATTTTAGGAGGATGACTTTCTTTCCTTTGCTCTATAAATATTTCTTTGTTTTCTTCCTATGCAGCACGCAGACATTTCATACATATCTTTTGCAACTGGAAAACAACAGGCAATAGAGGTTTCATGAATGCCCCACCTGACTTGAATACGGATGCTTTCAGCTAATTAATAAGTCACGAGTCCTTTGACATCATCATCCCCATTATCATTATCGTAATAAACTTCGCAATATTCTTACTGTCATATTCTTACATATTTTGGTGTCTATGAATAGTATTTTAGTGTCATTTTTCATATGCAGTGTATCAAGAGTAAGACTCATTTTACAAAATATTACTCTGCTCTTGATATCACTCGCATATTTCCTATTTTTCCTTTTCTCTTCAAAAAACAGGCAGGACATCTTGGGTTCAACTCCCTCCTCTGACATCTGTGAACTTCACCGGCTTAATTTTAATCCCTTGATGAGTTTTGACACTGATGTCTCGATCTGAACCCTAAAATACAAAATCGAAATTTTTTAAAATTTTTATTTTAATACTGTAAGGTCGCGAGCGAGTTTAAGATTCTAGTGATTGTACTAAAAATTATACATAATGAGAGAAGTCTTGTTACCCCAGTCATCATAGATGGTGGGAAGTTATTCAGTCACTAATGTTTGTTCGTTGGTCAGCTTGTTTGTTGGCCAACAATGACTATTGGTGTTATGAAGTCATATATAACTTGACATATGTCAGTTTCGAAATTTGCTTTAATATTCAAATAAACAATGAAAATATGAAAGTAAAAGTAAAATTACTTTTCGTTGAATATAAATCGATATCATTAGGAGCTGCATATTAAAAAAGAGCACTTTGTATCAAGCCATAACACAACCAAGGAATAATAATAGCAGCAGCAACTACAATATAACTGTTCGCTATATTTCTTTATTCTCTGCAGAGCATTGAAGCGAAAAAGCTCTGTAACACCCTGTTTCCGTAGTATCCTATCTTGACCTGCGGATGGCCGTACACTTCCACAGAACACTGAAGCAAAGATAAAAATAAAAGGAAAAACTGTTCTTTCCTTTTTTCACTAAATCGCACATTTCCTGTTTCTACGATGTTTCGAGAGGGAAAACTTCCACATAGGCGAAGAATTTACAAAGCGCCTATTTTATTTTTATTTCGTTTTTTACTTCTTTTTTCTTTTCCTTTTTTTTAAGGAAGGCATAAAAGCCTCCGCCGTTTCGCAACAAGTAACAAAGGGCTTAGGCGCAAATGTTCTCCTCACTCGGAGCTTGCGTGACTACAAAGGCCTAAGCGAAAACTCTTGTATCTCCTGCCGTAAAAAATGGCAACAATACGATTTGTTCTAGTTGCGCTCTCTGCCGCGAATCCGTTATTGCTATTTACGGAGGTCTTTCTTTTTGCCCCAAATTCCCTTTAGCGCCCCTCCCCCTCCCATCCCCCGACCACACTCCATCCACGATCCCCGCCTCGGCCGAGAGCAAATTACATCCTGCCAAAGGAAAGGACAAATTATTAACACTTTGCAGCACAGATGAAAAAGGTCGACTGGCCATCTCGTTAAATCGAGGTTCTACCCATACTTTTTCCCATTCATCCATTATTGTTTTTCATCTAATGCCTGCATATTCTGCAAGACAAGGCAGCCCAATGGCTTTTTTCACGGTTAGGCCTCGTCTCTCTTTCGTCGAGCCTGGCCTAGAAGAGGATATCGGGTTGTCGCTCGATTAGTTTCTGTGCATATTAAAAAGGGGTGAAAAAGGAAAAATGAGTGGTTTTCACCCAGAACAAGAGTGTCATGGAACACGGTACCAGCAAAAGAATTCTGGAGTTTGAGATTATATGATACTAATGGTAAACTCAAGGACAAATGTTCTATTGGCATGTCCATACGTGGGCTCAAAATAAGAATTTCTTTTAGATTTGATAAACATTCCAGAGCAGGTTTCTTTTTTCCATGTTCATAAAAAAAAAAACTCTGGAATAGGATTCGTAAGAAATTTTGAGGAGAAAATCAGCATACATTTCCTATTTCAAAAGATAAAGAACAGGTTTGCTATTTGAATTATAATGGGTAAATTCATGGCAAGGTCCTTATGAGGATGTTAATGAGAACGGCAAGAATAGGTGTCACATGTGAATGTTAATAATTTAAGAATAGGTGTCTTATATCAATGTTACTGAGAAAAGAAAGTGTCACATCTGGATGTTAATGGAAAAATTTATGAACAGGCTTCCTATCTGCATGCTAATGAAAAATTTATGACTAACTTTCCTATTTGGAAGGTTTTGGAAAAAACTAAGATTGAGGTTCCTATTTTGATGTAATAAAATAAACTCAAAACCAGATCTCCACTCAAGTATAACACAAATTCAGTAGATTTTTACAATGCCATATTATGAAAGGGCTCAAAATATTTCCTTTTTATTAGGTGTCAATGAAAATCTCGAAATACGTTAAATCATAAAATCTGAAGAAAAACAGAAGGCTATGATGATGTCCGTAAAAACTCACCTTGATATTACTGGACAAAGAAATGCCAGAGAATATTTACTTGGGTGTTAACAAAAACAAAAGAACAAATTACAAAAAAAAAAATTAGCTGTTCTATTTTAATATAGATGAAGAAAATCCTCTTTAACTTAGTGTTGTACATCCGATAGCCATTGAAATTTGTGAGCTAATCTCAGACCGTTTATAGTTTCCTATTTCTTTCCATATATTCGAGTATGAAGATTAACAGCAAGCAAGGGAATATTTATGAATTGATAAACAAATTTATCTCTCGTCATCTTGAAAGGTTATAAAAATAATGTCATCGACCACATAAAAATATTTAGCCATCAAATTGGCTAGATTTTGTTTTTGCCCATGGACCAAGAGCAATTTGGTCATTCCCAAATTTTACTCGATATGATAATTAAGGAACAAACACAAGTTTCTAAGGATTTAATTTAGAATTCATGTGACGAGCTTACTAAAACGTTGATCTTCGGATCATCGAAATTATGCATACCTGGTTCTGGTTAACCATCAGCGAATGTTTATTTGAGAGAGAGAGAGAGAGAGAGAGAGAGAGAGAGAGAGAGAGAGAGAGAGAGAGAGAGAGAGAGAGGTAAGGCCGGGTGAAGGTTTTGGGATACAAAAGCCTAATTCCAAAACTCATGCTTGTTAACGGGAGAGCAGTATCTCATTTGGAAAGATATATAAATCTGCTTTCACATGATTTGATATTTGCTCTTCTTGCCAAGTAGTCTTAAACCATACAAAATCTACACATTTATACACATAATATATATATATACTATATATATATATATATATATATATATATATATATATATATGTATATATATATAATATGTATGATATATATAATATAAATATATATATATATATATATATATATATATATATATATATAGTATATATACATATACATAGTATATATATATATATATATATATATATATATATATATATATATATAGAGAGAGAGAGAGAGAGAGAGAGAGAGAGAGAGAGAGAGAGAGAGAGAGAGAGAGAGAGAGAGAGAGAGAGAGAGAGAGGTAAGAACAGAACAATGGTGTAATAGTTATTAAAATTCCAGATGAGAAGAAGAGAACATAATATCTTAATTAACTTGTATGAAAGAACTGTAACCTTTCCAGGCGTGAAATCCAAAGTATAACGAGCGGAGAAAATTTATATAAGAACTCCTTAGTGATCGATTATTATAAAATAAAAAAAAAGTGCATCGAATCATTTACTAAAGGACAGGGAGGCCAGAAATCGGGAGATGTAAACTGCTGCAGCTTTTATAAATACGATAATAGGTCAATGGGGAACACAGCCAATCAGAATAGCACAGACTGAGCCTGATTTTAATGATAGTGGTTGTTTTTGAGCTTTGAAGTTTGAGTAAATTTATTTTAGAGGATTTATATCCCTTTATTCCAGATGAACTTCGAAATAATCGTTAGCAGTTTCTGTAAGAAAAAAAAAACAGGTGACAGCTGTTGGTGACGTTCAAATATTAATTGCATATACAATAGATATAAAAAAATTACTTACTTCGTTAACACCAGTATATTTTTCTACATATATCATTAACGATCTTACGAGATATCATATTTATCTACTCATCTATCTTATCTGTCTATACACACACACACACACACATACACACACACACACACACATCTATATATATATATATATATATATATATATATATAATATATATATATATATATATATATTTATATAGATTTATATTATATATATATATATATATATATATATATATATATATATATATATATATATTTATATATATAGATATATACTATATATATGTATATATATATATATATATATATATATATATATATATATATATATAATTATATAGATATGATATATATATATATATATATATATATATATATATATATATATATATATATATGTATGTTATATACATATAGACAGATAAGATAGATGGTAGATAAATATAATATCTCGTAAGATCGTTTAATGATATATGTAGAAACTTGTACTGGTGTTAACGAGTAAAGTAATTTCACCTGGAATAAAGGAAATAAATCTACTAACATTAATTTACGCAACTTTAAAACTCATATACAACCACTATATATATATATATATTAATATATACTATATATATATATATATATATATATTTATATATATATATATATTATATACTATGTTATATATATATAACCATAGTATATATATTATATATATAATATATATATTATATATATAAGAGGATAAATGATGCTTTTGTCTTAAAGGACATTGGAAATAAATATGCCGGGGAAAATGGAGAGCAGTAAATTTGCTAAAAACGGACAGATAGATATGATAGATGGATAGATAAATATACTCGTAAGATCGTTAATGTTATATGTTGAAATAAAGTAATTTTTCATATCCTCTATTATATGCAATTGATTTTAATGTCACCAACGTTGCCACCTGTTTTTTTTTCATAACTATTGACGATTATTTCGGAGCTCATAAATGAAAACACAGAAATACTTCGTTCTTGTCCTTACGACAAAATTAGAATTGTGTTATAACTGTTATAAAAAAAAAATCATTTTATTTTTTTTTTTTTTTACATCCCTAAGCTACAATTCAATTTTCTCGACTGCCCGGGTAGTCTATAATTTTTGTCCGCTTTTAGCAAATGCACTGCTCTCCATTTTCCACGGCGTATTTATTTACAATGTCCTTAAGGCAAAAGTATCGTATATATATATATATATATATATATATATATATATATATATATATATATATATATCATATATAGATATATATATATATATATATATATATATATATATATATATATATATATATATATTATATATATATACAATATATATAATATATATATATATATATATATATATATATATATATATATATATAATATATATATATATATAATACTGGAAATCACATCGGAATCATTAAAAATTTTTGGTACCGTTCCATCACCAATATATGCTTGTGTGTGTGTGTGTGTGTGTGTGTGTGTGTGTGTTTATATATATATATATATATATATATATATATATATATATATATATATATATACTATATATATATATATATATATATATATATATATATATATATATATATATATATATATATATATGACACGATACCAAACTCTTTAAAGATGCAGATATAATTTCCTTCTTTAATAATTTAAAAAAATATTCATATATATATAATAATTATATAATTTAAATATATATAATTATTATATAATATATATATAATCTATATCATTGATATAATTGTATTATAAGAATGGATGGATAAATATGATACTTTTGCCTTAAGGACATTGTAAATAAATACGCCGTGGAAAATGAAAAGCAATATTTTTGCTAGAGTTGGACAAAAAATACGAGTCACGGACAGTCAAGAACTAGTAGCTTTTGGGATGAAAAATAATTTTGTTCATCATAGATAATACAATCCTAATGTTGTCGTAAGGACAAAAAAGAAGTATTTCTGTGTTTTCATTTATAAACATAATTGCCTTATAAACGAAAAAAAAAGAGAGATACTATTTCTGCTGTAATGTCTAAGTGTACTCGCCTGACTAACATAAAAAAAATTAGATGTCTTAAAGATATAAGGAAACATTAAGCTACAAATATCCTTTAATATCCGATTCGCTCTACCTCGAAATGAATATATTACCTCACTTGTTGATCTGGTCGGTAACAACACTGAAGTCCTGATTTCTCCTCTGAGCGATGGTTCGAATCCACGAGAGGCCAAAATTGTTATCAACTTACAAATTCCCCTTCGGTTAACATATACATGAGAAAATATATTAATTCCGAGGTAGAGCGAATTGGATAATAGAGGACATTTGTAGTTTAATGCATGTATAGGAATCACGGTGATGTGATAAAAATGCACAATATATACATATTTTTCTACATATGGATATATGTTGAATATATAGACAAAGTTATTGGCCTTCTGCAGACACTCACACAAGAATGGACTATTTGCTTCACCAAAAGCGGAGTATTTTTTGTTTCATAAAAATAGGCAAGGGAGAAAGGGACAGATGCATGAAATACAAATAAAACAGGAAAGGACACATCAATCAGTTTTCTCTTGACTGAACGCATGGCTGAAGACATATTTGCATGTTCGGTAGATGAGACTGCATGAATTTTAAAAGAAACACATCAGGCCAATAATACATTTACACACATATAATAATATATTTCATTTCAGCTGAGAACCATATACATTGAATATACAAAGCAGAAACGACTAAATACGCACAATCTAATACATGAGATAAAAGGATAAACACATATACACAACCCCCACCGCCCCACATATCGATACACACCCCCATACACACAAACACATACACACGAACACATACACATAAACACACATTACATATATATATATATATATATATATATATATATATATATATATATATATAATTTTATATATAGATGTATATAATGCATCCTAATATGACGATGTAATTTTCATGGTCTCATAAATCGCAGACATTTGGTTTCATAGACCAACGCTTATCAATTTCAGAAATCCCATCTCGGCTATTTTATAACAGAGATTCTCGATTCCAGAAATCAAAACCTTATTCTTTAATTCACAACTTCAAGGTTTATTTACTACTGGTTCCCCTTGAATAGATGATGCCTATCCATTCAACAGCCAGTCAATCGCGTCAATTAACAAATCAACCAATCAATCATCGAGAGAGAGAGAGAGAGAGAGAGAGAGAGAGAGAGAGAGAGTAAATGACAATAACCGGTCTCGTAATTTGCCATCCGAACGAGGTCAGTGGTGGAAATGGAATGAGAAGAGCGGCGCGCCTGCGGGCATTTACTCAATCGAAGAGTCGATTCTATCGATTGGTCAACGGTAGGAATTCTAATGACCTCAAGCCTTTATACGGGGAATCATGGATGATTCTCGGCCAGCAAATGGGTGATTCATTAACTTATATTTTGGTAATAATGATTCCAACTTAGACCTGAGGATTATGACTGACGCTGTAACGGGATATGGTTGATTCTGAAACTCGAAATTGGGAAATAATTGCTCTCCACGGTGGTTCTGAGAATTACGATTGATTCTAGTATTAGATATAATTGATTCTGAACCTTGATTTTGGAAAATATTAGTATTTTAAACCTTGATATGAGAATTAAGGCTGAACTACAACCAGATATGGATAATTATGACTGATTCTATAACTGAATATTAATACAAAATTAGTCGAAGAAAAACTGAGGTTTGGGAATAGTGATATATGGCGTCCTATGGTTGGTTTTAGACCTGGTCATCAAGAATTAAATTTGATCCTTCTGGTTTAATTGGATTATAATTACTCTTATAAATAAACCGTATGAGAGTAATTATGATTATGAGGAATTATAGCTGATTATAAACCTGGATTCGAGGAAAAATCGATATTTATAACCAACAATGGGGATAACGGTAGATTTCAAACTTAAAAAATGAGGATAGCCGTTGAATATCATTGTTCGATTTTATAGCTCAATCTAGATATGCTAACCACTATACAAAGTAAGGGGCAGTAGACGGACTGCTGTTAAGGGTTTCGAGTTCGTGTAAAAAGACGATGTTATGACTGTTGAAGTTTTTACAAAAGAATTTATACCTGACTCAGCATTTGGAGGATGGATGCAGCAGCGACTGGGCTTTTATGTAACTCTTTGAGGTTAACCCCATTTGGGTAAAAGGTGTAGTTCGAGAAAAATATTGAGTACTTTAAAACAAAAATAACATCAATTATAATAATTATCAATAATAATAATGATCCTCATCATCAATATTTTATATCATTATTACTATTTTTACTGACACAATATTACAAGAGAAGGTCTTTCTGTCTTCTTAACACGCCAAGACGTGGTTGTTATTTATATGCCAGGTGGTATCAATAACAATGACCTCAAATATTAAAAACTCGTTAATTAAGACACTGATATAAACAGACCAAAAGCTCGGGAAGACTGACATTACCACATCTCTCAGCTGCGACCAACTCACAACTGAAGCTTCAAAATCCATCTTAATTAAAGTATTTTGAATGCCTTCCTGAGGCAAACACATCCCACCATCCAAACTAAATTAATAATAAAGATACAATAACAGTGAAGAAACGGAAGAGAAAAAAAATGATCGCATTTATGCCATGAAAGCAAATGTATCATTTCATTCGCTATTCCAAAATAAGAAAACTAGATACAGAGCGAAAACAAACTCTCCT
>NC_087203.1:62085234-62087734 GCF_015104395.2 Macrobrachium nipponense | reverse complement strand
GAAAGATCTTAAGGAGATTTTTTCTTTACTAAACTCTTGACATTAATATTACTGAAAACAAAATTCATGTTAAAAAGCTATGAATTTCTAAAAACCTTTCATCATAGGGTAATTTAAAAATGTTATGCTTACTAAATTCAAGTTTGTCATTAGTTAAATAAAATGTTTTCTAGCTCTTTTCCATACCACGTCTACAAAAGTCCTTGTGTATTTCAGTTTCAAGGCAATATCATATTTAGTTTTTATCTCAGCGTCAATAAACTGCGGGCTACAGACACATAAAGCCCTTAGGAACATCCCAGAAAAAACACAGAATTTAACATTTTGATGGTGATTAGAGTAGTAATGAACAAAAGGGGCAATGTTAGTTGATTTCCGAAAGGCTGAAAAGGTGAAATTTCTATAATTTCTATGGACAATTACACCAAGAAATTTCAAATTACAATATCCTTTTCCCTCTACAATAAATTTTATAGAAGGTACTAAATTATTGAGATTATTAAGGAATTCCTGGAGATTTTCGTGAACTGGCCAAATACAGAAAATATCATCCACATACCTAAACCATATAACTTTTAGGGGCTAAATTCATGGTAAGAGTTTTGTCTCGCAAAAATTCCATGTTTAGGTTTGTGACCGTGTGATATCCGATGTTCTGGATTATCTCTTTTTGATTTTTTACCATTTTTGACATTTTTAACCATCTTGATCTTTTTGTTTACCTGATAACTTTCTTTCCTTTCTTTTCAAAAACCTTATTTCATTCGTTCCTTGACAATGCATTAGTGAAGACGAAAGCGCTGGGACTTCTCCCTATGATTTTCCTGTGGTATTCGCTTATTTAATGAAGTCACCTGCATCTACTGTGAGTTTTTAAGCATATATATATTATATATTTATATATTATATTATATATATTATATATAGGATATGTATATATACATACTAATATATATATATATATATATATATATATCTATGATATAGGTGTTATATATATATATATATATATATATATATATATATATATATATGTATATATATATATATATATATATATATTATACTATATAATCTATATGTATATATATATATATATATATATATATATATATATATATATAATATCATATAGATATAGATATATATATATACTATATATATATATATATATATATATATATATATATATACTAATTAAAAAATAATAGCAAAATGTCCTTTATTACATAGCCAATAGGAACTGGAAACGTCATTTTTTTCCAGGAGGAGAAGGTTTGTTTTACGTCTGGATCTAATTGCTGATGATTCTCTTTTTTTACCACCCTGCAAGTACAAAAGACAATCATATTTGTAGAAAAAAAGGGAATCCGGTCATATATGTATATATGTGTGTGTATATATATATATATATATATATATATATATATATATATATATATATATATATATACATATATATATATATATATATATATATACATATATATATACAATATATATACATATATATATACATATCTATAACATATATATACATATTTTTTATATATATATATTAATATATATATCTATATATATATATATATATATATATACAATGTATATATATATATATTATATATATATATATGTATATATATATATAGTATATAATATATATATATATAATATATATATATACATAGCATAATCACATTACGTGATTCATATACTACATACATCGTGCTATACTGTCCTTTAATATCTAATTCGCTCTACCTCGGAATTAATATATTTTTTATATATGTTAACCGAAGGGGAATTTTTAGTCGATAAGAAATTCGTCGGCTCACGGGAGCGAACCATGGAACCAACAAAGTCAGGACGAGCAATGAAGCATTCTAAAGCACGTATACCTATATATCTATATATATATATATATATATATATATATATATATATATATATGTATGTATGTATATATACATATATATTTATACTTATATATATATGTATATACATATATATATATATACATTATGTATATATATATATATATATATACATATCATATATATATATATATATATATATATATATATATATATATATATATGTATATATATATATCTATATATATATATATATATATATATATATATATATACATATACTATACTATATATATATATATATATATATATATATATCGTATATACTCACTACTATATATACTATATATATATATATATATATATATATATATATATATATATATATATATATATATATATATAGTATGTATGTATATACACATATATATTCATATATATATATATATATATATATATATATATATATATACATATTTATATATATATATACCATTTATATATATATATATATGTATATATATATATATATATATATATCTATATATATATATATATATATATATATATATTTATATATATGCACGCGTCAACTTGTAACAGTGCATTTAATTGCGCATGCGTAC